>NW_009596805.1:0-16126 GCF_000690535.1 Cariama cristata
ATATATACACACCTCTATTTTCTCTGAGATTTAAAAAGTCCCCCTCTGGATATTTTGAATATAATCTGGTGAGGATGTGGGAACGAAACTGGGATGAAAAACCTTAGCCAAGACTGTGAAATAATTAAATGAGCTTTTAACCAAGATCAGTATTTTCCACAATTTTTATTTATATGCTAGATTGGGTACAATGGTCTTGAATATTGTTCCACATTATTACTGTGCTATAAATTATTTGAGCAAAGCACAGCAAGGCATCATAATGTAATATATTTTTATAGTGCCATAAAGTAATTATGCACCAGACAACAAAATCCTACAGAAGTGACATATTTTATGCTTAAATTATAATTACATTAAGAGTGTCTCTTCCATTCGATGTTTATGGAGCGCATACAACTGCTGTCAGTCGGTCTGCGAACAAAGAGGATCTCTCATTGAGAGCAGGGCTGGGCCAGGGATTTGCAGCTAGGAAACATTCCTGGAGTTTTGACGTTTTCAGAACGTTTCTGACAACCTTTGCTACCTATCAGTACCCAAGCTCAGAGTAACCTAACTGCTTCTTGGGTTGGTTTCTCCTGCTGTCTGGTTGAGCCTGTAGGTACAGTCCCACCTAGGAAAAGCATTGCAATGTAATGGTGTCTCAAGAGTTGGGGTGGGTTTTTCCCCCTTTGGTTCGTCTCTCCTGGACATGGGGAATGGATAAATTACCCAAATTAACATTCGCACCCCTGCAGCCTCAGCTACAAGGAAATACAACAACCTCCCCCAATAGCGACCTCAAGCCATCTTCTTCCAACACCAATTTTCTACTACTCTTGCAACGTTCTGGGGACTAATTCAGTCCAGCAGAGAGAATAATATCCTAAAATTTACACTTGGAGCCAAGGGTGCCTGTTCTTTTGGGAAGAGCCTGGAGCCATGGATTTTTTGCCTTGAAGCTGGAGGGGTTGCAGCCCACAGGAAAGGTCTACACCTCTCCAAATGGGGAGTAGTGATTTTCCTCGGTGGATGCTGTCTGGTTTGGGTTAAAACTGACCGAGAAGCTTAGGGCAGTGGTGCAGAGAGGGGTCGTTAATCCAGGGAAGCTGCAGAAGGAGTGAGACAAGCCATGAGGCAGTGATGATCCCATGGTTGTCGTCATGCCAGGATGCCCTTCTGGGAGCAGCCCAGAGGGTGGGCAAGCAGCAGCTCCGCGGCGAGGACATGTGGGAGCAAATCTCAACCTCAGGAGGGCTCAGCATGTGCAAAGCAGTCATTTCTGGCGGGGGGATAATGGCTCAAGTCTGCAAGGAAACGGCTTCTGTGGTTTCAGCCCAGCTTTTCCTGGAAAGTGCCCAGCTCCCACCTCGCAACTCTTGGCTCTTCCTGCATGACTCATGCACACACAGACTCCCAAAGGTGGGTGTTCGCCACCCTTTAAAGGAGGTGACATCTTCTTAGAAGTGTGACGGGGATCATAACGGGCAAGGCAGCAAGAGGCAAGAGTTAGCGGAGAGGATGGAGGACTGGGCTCCTGGCTCTGCTGTGCCTGGCTTTGCTTCCTGCATGTCATGGGACCTTTAGAAGTTACTTTGCTGCTACGTGCCTCAGTTTCCCCATCCGGATGGGAGCTATGCATGAAGGGAAGGAGTACAGGATCAGGCCTGAGACATTAACACTGTGCAAATACTGCCACACTCAGGAACGGTGTGAAGATACATGAAGTCCCCTTCCAAAGGCATCAAAACCTACAAAAACCTATGTTATAAACAAGGGCAGTTAAAACAAGGTTTTGTGGAGGCTGCATTTGTCTGTCTTTATTTCTGTCTCTATCACACACACTATCTATCTATCTATCCATCCATCCATCTTTGCATCTCCTGCTTGTGAATAGTTGCACTCTTCCAGAGCTGACAACCCTTTAGAACAAATCCATACTATGATAGTTGGTGCTTTGCTAGAGAAAGGTCACTTAAGCTATTTGTATGGCAGAGCCGAGGCCGACTCAATATCCTTCCTGTCTTGACATCCTTTTTCAGGCTGAAGCCCTTTCTGGAAGCACACAGAGGAAAAGCACACAACAATCACTAGAAATATCTGCCTTTACTTCCCCCTCCTGTGCCATATCCTTCAATGTCCCACCGACCAGGGGTTATACTTGCTGGACTCCGTGCTGAAAGAAGAAATGGCTCTTAAATCATGTCTACACATTGCTGCTTTCTGGGTTTCTTCAACAAGCAGCAACATCTCCTGGTGTGTGGAAGCACTAGTTAAGAAGTCAGCGGACCCAGGTAGCTCAGAGCAGAGCAGCAATGGTTTGAAGGTCTTGCCTGGCTACTGCAGTTTCCTTTCTCTCGGGTCTTTGTCGTGACATGCCTGGACAAGGTGGCACACACACATGCACAAAATGGAAGTCCCTCCGCTCCGTCACCCTTCTTGTGCTTGCTCCGGCATCGAGCTCTTCTTGGGAGAAGAGCAGGAGCAGCGATGCTGCAGGCTCTGCTGGAAGAGGCAGGAGGGAGGAGAGGGCAGGGGTTAAATTCAGGCCTTGGAGAGTTGCAATATTCCAAACATAAGGCAGATGTGGCACTTCCCAGACTTCACTTAAATCAGAGACACATGGTCCCTCCCGTACGGCAGCACATGTGCACTGTTTATTTGGAGGATCCGCATTGTCTTCTTTTTTCTGTTTCAACCTACCAGGACTGAAAAAAGTTTGCTCCAGCTCTACGTTGTGTTACAACATGGGGTCTCTCTCCCCCAAGGACTGACGGCGTGAAAGCTACCTTCAATTTTTTGACCAAAAAGACCCAAAGGTGCCCTGTTGAAATGAGCTCCAGATGCCCCACCAACCCTGGAGTTTTCTCTCCCTCTGAACCCTGCCAGGAGCATCTCAACATCAGGAAACATTTTGAGGGACTGTTCCACATTAGCCACAATCCAATTATGAGCTGCAGCCTGATGATGTCTTCCCACATCCCTTCCTGGGCCGTGACGATGCCGTTTGTGGCACTGGGCAGGTTGGAGGTGACCAGCCGCTGCCCTGCCCTGGGGACATCCCAGTTAGTGGGCAGCACACGAAGGGACACACGCCGAGGTCGGTGCCTCCGGCTGTTTGCACAAGCCCAAGTTTGCACCGTCTCGCTGGCAGCAGTGTCCTCGGGGTGAAGTCCGGAGCTACACTGTCAGCGGGCAAAGGGCACGGGCACTCTGGAGCACTTTAAGCAGCCAGAGGATCAAAGAGGGACAGATGGCCAGGGGGGGAGAGACTTCCATGGCCAGGGCAGTGAAAGGGCTTTCGTGCACCGGACATGGGCAGCTCCCTGGAAAGCTCCATGGTGCACAGGGCTGGGTGCGAGGCTGGTCTAGCTTCCCTCTTGGGTGTCTCCGCTGGGTATTTTGCAAGCAGATACTCTTTGCTGGCTTAAGCCAGCCCTGGCTTCATGCCGGGACCTGTGGCTGTGGTCAATGCAGTGCTGAGCCACCGCTCACAAACCCAGCCTGCTGAGCATCCGCCCCACACAGCCCCCCACCACGCAGCTCAGGGCAATTTGCAGGGCACCTCACCCACCACGCGGCTCTTACTCTCATCCTCCACCTCACCCTACGTCCTGTCTTGCCCGACTGCAATTTAGTTCTTGCTGACATTTTCCCCTCTGCTCATCACCCAGCCCAGCGATGGACCAGGCTCTCTGGCAAGGACCATGACACGGACGATAGCAATCTGTAAGTGGGATCTGGGGTCCTGGGGAAGGTCCTCCCTGCCATTCTGCCTTGCATCTTTACTCTGAGTTTTGCATTGGTGAGGCAGGAAAACAACACTGCAGGCAGTGCATTTCTGCAGGGTGGTTCGTCTGCTCAGCTGGTTATAGTCACTTAGCCTCCAAACCTCCAGCGTTACAGCAGCACTCGAGGCATGCAATAATCTGTCAGGAGCACATCATCTGCCGTATCACCCTGCAAGCATGTATCTTTGACTGGCACCTACTGTACGACCAGTGCAGAGAGCGAGGATTGGGCCAGCTGTGCATTGAAGTGCCCTTGTGTCACCCAGGAGGGACTGGGCTGTGGTGCTGTCCCCGCTCACAGAGCCACGAGCCAGTGATGCGTAAGCACCTATGCTTAAGCTTTCTTGGTTTTCCTTCCTTCCCAGTGCCCTCAGCATAGCCCAGCTGATGGCAGGGATGAAGGAGGTGGCTGAGACGCTGGGGATGAAACCTACTGTCTCCTGGCACACAAGTCCTGTGTCCCCCGAGACTGATTCACCCTCACCCACCTCCGCCCCAGGGCAGCTCTGCGACACTGGGGGTTGCCGAGTTGCCGGATGGCCCGGCGAGGTTTGGTACCCGGCCATGCACAAGCATCCTCCTTCAGTGGAAGGAAAAGGGCACAAAGACAGCAGAAGGACCTGGATCCTGCAGCTGATTCCCACCAGGTCCAGAGGGGCAGAGGGACTGGGGTAAATGGCCAACTTGACAGGTGATGGGTGCTAAGAGGTTCATACTGGACAAGGACCAGTAGCAAAAGCCACCCTAGAGAGGATGCAAAAAGGGTGTTTGCAGCCATACGCCAGCTTGCTTTTCCTTACTGGATTCAGGCTGAGGTTTTGCTCCCTTTTGAACCCAGGATGGTAGAAAAGGGCCCACCTGGAGCAACCCCCACTGCATTTTTTGGCTCTGTGATGCCCATGCCCATCCCACTGCTGAAGCCCACAGACAAACCCAGGGAGTTTGGAGCCGCTGGGGCTTGCCCAGCTGGAGGGGGTGTTTCTGAACCCACTCACAGCACCGCGCTGCAGGAAAAAAAGCCAAGGAGGGCTGGGATGGAGAGGGCTGGGGGAGGCAAGAAAACCAAAACAGAAACAGAGCTTGGAGGGAGGGAGGGGGTCCTTGTTTTTCATCCCCAGATGAGGCAAGGCAGGGAGGAGGAATGCTTTCCTCTGAATCCACTGGAGCTGGAGGGGGTGTTTCTGAACCCACTCACAGCACCGCGCTGCAGGAAAAAAAGCCAAGGAGGGCTGGGATGGAGAGGGCTGGGGGAGGCAAGAAAACCAAAACAGAAACAGAGCTTGGAGGGAGGGAGGGGGTCCTTGTTTTTCATCCCCAGATGAGGCAAGGCAGGGAGGAGGAATGCTTTCCTCTGAATCCACTGGGCCTCGAGCCATGAATGCACCCACAGCCTGAGCCCCCGGGGTGGGGTGGGGGCTGCCTTCACCCCTGGTGGCTGGCACCATCTCTTCATGGCCAGCTCAGCGGCCGTGGCACATCGCATTGATCCCCGCTCAGCAGACAGCTCAAAATGCAGCAGATTTGAAGGGAGAGCAGCAGGGAGGTGGGGAGGAGGGAGCAGGGGGTCCCCACTCCTCAGCCCCCACCGTCTCGGGGAGCTCGGCAAAAAATCCCCTGCCCAGTGCAACAGCAGCAGGGAAAGCGGGCGACCGTGTACCACGAAACCTGGCAGCAGCACAGCCGATGCTTTCCTCCCACTCAAGACAAATCAGCCTTTATCTCCCGGCTAAGTGGGCAAGAGGTGCCTCTTCTGACGATGACTGTGCTGGCTGCCGAGGGCTGGGAGCGCCAGGCATGCCACGGGCAGGACCTACAATGGCTCTTTGTAATGGGTTTTCAGGAAGCTGCAAGCCCAGGGAAGCAGAACAGGTTTGGCTTATAGGCTGAGCAAAGACCAAAATCCTCCCAGGAGCAATTATCAGGGGATCTGAGTGTAAGAAAATCCTCAGCTCCCTCTGGCCCCCGTAATTGGGATGTGAGGACAGGCTCACCCGTGAGGACATAGGTAAAAGAGTGAGAACCGTTCAGTGGGTGCTCCTGGGGATGCTGCCGGTGGCAGATCTGTTGATCCAAAGTCCTGCCAGCACGGCCATTCGGCTTCCTATGGTAACACAAAAACATATTGCAGGGAAGGAGTAAGTTCGGCTTAATCTGGAGCTGGAAAAGATCACACTCCTTTAGATGGTTTGGAAGCATATTGATTTGACTGTCATGGTCCTAGGCTGTCATGCTGTGTCAGAGAGAGATGTTTTGATAAGACTGAAGCAAAGGAAATGTTGAATTTTCCCTTCAGGAAAAGAATTCCCAGGATTGTGATTTTCATCCTGGCTTGGGAGCGAAGGAGACTGCCCTGCCTCAGCCTTTCCCATGGGACAGAGACGTTTTCTTCTCTTTTCCAAGCCCTTGTCCTCAAGACCTTACTTCTGAAATTCTGGATTTAGTCTTCCCAGAGGGGTCAGGTTTATTCATAACCAGGGATGCCAGAAGGCCTTTTTACTAGTGTGATAATTATAATTGAAATGTCCCTAGAATCAGGACTCCAGAGAGAGCAAAGGCTGAAGATGAGCACCAAATGCCTCAGGACCCTTGAGGAAACGAGGAGATCTGGCACACATATTTGGAGCGGCATGGATAAGCCATGAAAGCCCTCATTAGTGCTATTCTGCATCACGCTTCTGACTGTAATACCAACCCAGAGCTCCCACAGGGAGACCGTACAGGAGCATCAAATCAAACGGTGGTGAATGGAGAAACATCTCCCACCTGCTGCTGTCAAAGGCTTTTTCTCCTGTAAGTGCAGCAATACAGGCTCAGAGACTGAGTCCAGTCACTGCAGCTCGGCAGCTTTAGCTAACAGACACATCTTGATTCACAGGATGGCTTTCTATTTCTATTTTCTGTTTCTTTGCAGGCCAGTTTGTATTGGTACAAGATTTTGTCACGCACACTCTTTAACAGATGTCTGTGTTGAGGCACTTGACGGCCGTGCCGCCTACATCTCCTGCTCTGCGGGAGGTTTCCACGACCACCTGCGTGCACGAGTGATGAAGCAGGAGGACGCGCACAACCACATCCAAGGCTCGCTCAGGTTGCTGCCAGGCTGCAAGAACAGGCTCCAAAGTGCGTCATCTCTTAATGGAAATCCAAAGCAGACAATTTCCAGAACATGCCCGCCTGTTTCAGCATCAGTCCCCAAATTTTGGACATTCAACCACCCACATCAATACCTGTGAAACAAGCTCCCTAGTCCCCTTCCCATCTGCCTGTAACGTATCTGGTACTGGGATGACCTCAGCTATAAAGCGGTGAATTGGGATGTCTGCTGTTTGTAACCCACTCACAGCCTAGAAATGTGATCAAACTTTGCTCATGGCATCAGATCCACCACCGGGTCCCAAGAGGTTTTGTGACCTTTTCAATCCCATGTTCAGATCTACAACCCAATGTGCAATGGTTGACCTAAATGGTCGTGAAGGGCTTACAGATATTTGGATACAAGCAAGGCTGCGGCAATGCCAAGAACTAGCTTCACTCTCAAATCTGCAAAACCTACTTCTGCGTGACTCCTGCCAAGAGAGCAATAATCCCATCTGCAAAGCCAGGGCCAAGCCAACCAAAGCCAGGGAAGCAATGTCCCTGTTTCATTTCAGAGCAGCAAGAAGGTTTTGCATTAAAGAAGCAGATTTCAAAATGAATATATTCAGAAAAAAAGAATATGCCGTCGTGAGGACCCACTACTGAGGGCAGGTGAAATTTGCCCATGTGGCTGCCCAAAAGGGGCAAAGTGCCAAAACGGGGAAAGATTTAAGATTACTTCTTTAGAAACTGGGGAACTGCAGGTGATCCTCGGCAAAAGCAAACCCGACTTCTGTGTGTGCTGCTTCCATTCTCAGCAGAAAAAAAAAAAAGATGCAGCAAATTAGGGGTTTATTTTAAATCTTCCCTGCTGGCTCTTCTGCTCCTCGTTCAATAGAGTCACACTCCTGATTTACATCATTGCAGAGATAGCCTTGCCCTTGGAAATGGATCTGGGGAAGCTTTTCCAGATGCCCGGGTGGATTGGGTCCTCCGGCAGGGATGAAGCCCTCTCCCTTTCCAGACACAAAGTGCAAACATGGGGCTAGGGCTGAGAAGTGGGTCTGGGATTCGGTTGTGAAATATAGGCATGACTTGTACGTGGGGCTTATTCCCTGCTCCCTGCCTGGCCCCCGCCTGGAAATGAGCTGGATCCAAGCACACAGAAACTGCTCAGTCCTCCTCTGGCAGCTTTCCCAATGCAAAGAAAAGGATAAAAAAGCACAAAAATATTATTTTTAAAACAGTCTGAAAGGAAAGAGCTGTGCTGAGATCAGGTTAAACACATATTTCAGGCTCAGTCCTCCTCCATATCCCAGAATCAGCAGAAGGGCTCCCATTTTGGTACTCAGTACAGAGGGAAAATCACCCTGAGATGCAAACGTTTCAGAGCCCTCCTCTTGCTGGTCCTTCCTTCCACAGCTCCAAGGCTGTCTGCATGGAAACTGCCATTCAACTGATGTTGCCTGGATCAGAAATCTACTCAGGCAGTGCAAGTCTGCTGCCAGTCCCACCACGTGTACCCCAACCCCTCCAGAAGCGAGCTGAATGCCCTCAGGAGGCAGAGCCCTGGGCTAGGGCATGGGGATGGCCTTTCCCACCACCTTGCTGGACCGTTTCAGGTGACCCTTTGCAACTCATTTTTTCCCACCTACAAGAAGTCAGCGTTGATGCTGAGGTCTTTGCAAAGTGCTTTGAGTTCTACAAATTGACAAGTGCCGGTGCAAAGGCAGAGACTATTCAAAGCAGGGCTACTTTTGACCCAAGAACTGCAGCTGAATGTTTGGATTTTGATTCAGCCACTCATGGAACCACCAGTTAAAGTTTAAGCGATGTACAGAAGTGCTGTTGGCTTCCATGAGACCAACGGACGCATCTGAAGTGAAGTGTGGGGTTAAACCAGGCTTTCCAAAGGAGTCTAATTGAGTTAAACATTCAACTCCTGATGAAACAGGATGTGGGCACCTGCCTGAATCCCTAAACTTTTTCCGAAAACAGGATGTGAAGATAACATTGCTTCACCTGGATAAATGACTTAAAGAGTTTTATGCCCAGCTTGGCCCAGTGTTTTTCCCAAAACGTCATGTTTTCCGTTAAAGGGAACCGTTCAGGAAATGAATGACTCCGAGCCCTCACAAATGTTGAAGCCATGTAAATAAGGAAGGGTGCCCGACGGTGCCAGCAGCTCTGTGTTAATGGCTCATCCCTGACAACGACGGAGTGGCTCCTGATCCCACGGTGACATCAGAAGTGCCTCATGATTTTGCAGAGCATTTGAGAACTTGAGCTCTATTCTACTTAAGCAATCCTCATCTTGAAAATGAGGTTATGGAGAATCCACTGAAAATCCCTTTGCATTTCCTTAGTGGCAAGGAAACGAGTGAGGTCAACTGCACACTCTTGCAGCGAGTATGCCCTGCCAGAAGTATTTGTGCTTGGACCAGCAAAGCCAACCTTCCCAGGCCAGTCTGGGAGACCAGACGCTTTGCTATTTGACTCCAAGGGAAAATGTTGACAGCTGCCAGCATTTAAACCAGCGATGTTGCTTCTGAGCACAAAATCAGCCAGGCAAGACATTGGGATGGGGAGACAGAAGGGAGAAAGGAGGGCATGGGCCTGGTGCAGAAACCCATCTGTGGCACAGAGCTAGACCATGCCCAGGGGTGAAGCCAGACAATATCAAGCGATTGGGACTGTTCGCTTCATATTACTGCCATCCTTCACCCATTACTTGTCCTAGGAAAGGTGGCAGGAGCTTCTAAAAATGTGCTAATGCTATTGCCTGTGATTGCCTGACCCTGCTCCCAGCCCCACCGCCTGGGCCAGGCTGATCCATGGCGTGACCCTGCGCCCCACGCTCTGCTCTGGATATCTGGATATTGCACCGGGAAGATGACTCCATCTCACCTAGGCACTGAGGATGAACTCAGGCTGAATTACTTTGAAAGATGATCATTTCTTTTGATGGGGTCCATCAGCTTGATTGCTCCCACATCACACGCTCGTCCTCTCTCTGCCATTTCTCCGCTCCCCTCGGCACTTCCAGAAGCAGCAAGACGAAAGCAGATGTTGGCAGCTTGCAAGACTTTTCTTTCTGAGCCAGGCAAAAGTGACTTTGATTTTCCATGCTGTTCTAGCAGACTTTTCTGACTGACTGCATGAGTGGATATGGCTAATGGTGAATTTACCAAATGAGTTGGGAGCTATAGAATCGTACATATATATGGATATAAAATGCCTGATTCAAATGAATATCCCATGGCTGTTCTTTATAAAAACAAGAATTTATACATGCAAAAATGTTAACATCACTATGTTTCCTACAAAGAGAAAGTTTCACAGAGGCTGATTTTCCTGGGAGTGTGTTGCCTACATTTCAAAATCTGCCCACAAATGTTTTCTGTCTTAAACACGTCAAAAACTTCCCAGCAAAAAGTGACAGAGTGTATCTCTCTGCAGTCAGAAATGTGGTTGCATCATATGTAGACATACCCAGACTAGCTTTAAGCTAATTAGCTCCAATCCCAGTAGCAGCATTGCTTCAACAGAGACCCAGGGCACGTATCCTGGTAGTTTCATGATGGGGAGGTCCATGCCACAGAGGCTGGGGTTCCCTGGAAGGCCATGCTGATGCCACCTTGAACATTTCCATGTACTTCAGGGAAAATCCTTCCAGTTTCCCAAACATGAAAATATCAGTTGGGAAAATACTCCAAATTTCTTTCCAAAAGGGAAAAAAAAAAAAAAAAAAAAGAAATCTGGTATATCTTCCTAAACAAAACATAAAAGCTTTAAATTTTATTTTATCTTAGAGGATGTCTCAATTTAATATTTTTTTTTACATTGTTTGATGACATGAAAGAAACTGTAGTGCATAACGGAAGCGTCATTGCTAACGAACACGTCGTAACGTAATGTGATAGAATCGATCTGTGATAGAGCAGGTGGAGGTTTAATACTCAGGGCACTGCTGCCTGGAGCTGGCTGAAGCCTTCTACCCCAGCGTCCTTGCAAAGCGCAGGTTAATGCCAAGGCAAGAGCCTGCAGCCGGGTCCTGGGGCCCTGCAAGCTGCAGCTGGAGGCTCATGGTGCCAACAGCTGATGAAGAAGCTCTGAAGATGCTGTGACGTGCAGGGAGTTGTGCTGGACCTGGATATTAAATCCAGTGCAGCAACAGCCTCCAAGTACACAGTTAGTACGAATGAAAAACTCCCGGTGCCTCCAGCCAACTGCAATTCAGTTGTAAAAAATTTGCTCCAGGTGGCAAATTGGCATCTGCTTTCATTTCACCCCTGCGCTGAGGGATCGCAGGCAATGCTAATGAGTGGCTAATTCTGCACACGCTGGGCCAGATCCTCACCTCGTACAAACCAAAGGAAGGACCATTAAACGTGAAGCAGCTCCGTCAGTCCTTCCAAACAACCGCTCTCGATTGCAACAGTGGCTTAACGCTGCGAGTTTTGGGCTGCAGCCTGGGACAGGTCACGGGGTTGCTGTTTGCTTCCGCAGCCCCTTTAAACGTCCGCTCTCGTGCGTGTTATCGCTCTGGCATTCCAGAGCGCTGAGCCCTGGCCTCAAGCAGCCGGAGGAATTTGCTCCCTGAGTGCTAATTCCTTCTTTTTCCCCAGAAGAAGACCATGGGATGGCTCCTGTTGTGCAACAAGGATGGGCTGGGCTCCTGCCAGCCTCCAGATCCGGGGTCTGGGCTTGGTCCCCCCAGTGCATCCAGCCCTGCAGCGTGACCTGGGTGATGGGACCATCATGCTCCAGCTGTGGTGGGACTGGGAAAAGTCCAGGGTGAAGAAGAGCTAGAGGACTGGGTGCTGCTGGAGGGCAGCAGCCTCCTTCACCCCTTCCATCCCACAAGTGCCCAGGTTTGCATCAGCTCATCCAGAGGCAGAACTGGGACCTGGTCTGGGGGAGATGTGCTGTGTCTCAGGTCCTCGCCTCTATTATTCCCACTGATTTTGAGGACAAAAGGAAAGGTTTCTCCGCACGGAGGGTAGCTCAGCAGCAGGACTCCTCACCACAAGGGAAAGCAGAGTTTCAGCGTGAACTGAATTCACAAGGGATAATAAGAAATTGCACACATACAAGAGCAACAGTTTAAAAAATAAAGATGTGGGGAAGAGGTAGAAAAGCTTCAGGATGAAAACCAGGCTAATTTCTTGGGTTGGGAGGAGGCTCAACCACATCTGCTTACTGCAGGGGTTTTTGTTGCTTCTGCTGCTGCAGTCGCTGTTGGAGAAAGGCTTTGGGACTCACTGGGCTGTGGGGCTGGTGAATCATCCCAGGCGAGCTCCGAAGGAGCCAGTGAGCTTTTCCAGAGTCTTTTTGTTGACAAGAACATTGTGCTGACAAAACAGCCCATTTTCCCCAGTCTAACCTCCTCCTTATCAGCCATTTGTTACAGGAGTGTTGGCTGACACGGGATCACGGCAGACGCAGATTATTAAGTTGTTGACAGAAAGCTCATCCACTTTGAACAGTTATCATCGCAGGGAGCATCCACCACGCAGGCTGCTCCTGACAGGCTCTCTCAGCAGCCAGATGCCATGTGTCGGGGAGCCTCCTTGCAACACACGCCCCCATTTTCCCTCTTAATGTATTTAAATGAGTTTCCTAGCAGTGTCATGGTTGATTAGCCCTGCAGAGCAATTTATGAGGGGACGCAGCCATAAACCAGCCTGGAAATGCTTCTTACCTGTCCCTCCAGATAAGTACATCTCTGCAAGGAAATAGGTATGGAGGTAGGAAGGGGATTCATTTGGGTGAATGCTGTTGTGATTGTTGTCCTAATGAACAGGGAGAGGAAGGAGGAGCGCTGGACCATGCCTTCATGGATGGGGAAAACCCACCAGGCCAGACCTACACCTTGCCAAGACCTCCATTGCTTTACTGATTTTGGTATGAGGCTACTGATTGCACCAAGCGGCTGCAAGCTAAGCCAAAGGCTGGGATTAGAAACCCAAAGCGCTGTTTGGTGCTTTTTTCCTGAGCTCACTAAATTTGTCCCCTCCTTGAAATGATGCTCAAAGATAACAGGTTGAGCGGATGGGCTCGGCCATTTGAGTAGCCTCTGAGAGCAGGGTCGGAAGGAAGGAGGTAGGAAGGATAGAAAAGAGCAGGAAGGCTTTGGTGAAATGTCCTCATTCCTGGTCCCCTGCCTGCTGGGGCACGGCGCTCCCTCCCCGCTGCTTTGCCATCCGGGCAGCTCCTCTGCTAATCACAAGGAAGCAGCAAGAACACCCCAAGCCCATGATGCAGCACTGGAAAACTCAAAGTTTCACTTTGATGTCTGCCTGCAAGATGAAAAGTCTTAATCAAAGCCAAGAGCATGTAAAACAGCAGACTCTAAAATAATTGGGCACTCCAGCTTTCTTAGGTAAGCGCAAACGGGAGGATTATCGTGGCATGGGCAGTCAAACGTGTATAAGCTTTAATCTAACTGGAACAGGACGCAGGCAGTGAGAGCACAGTGATGCAGGCTCAAGCACACACCACACAAGACTTGCCAGAAAGTCCTGGGGTCTCTCGCCTGCCCGGGGACCCCACTGCACTGGAGCTGCCTGGGGCAGGGCTGCCGGGTTTGGCCGGCACTTCGCTTGCAAGCCCCAGGAGCAGCTGATGCTGCAGAGGGGATTTGTCTACCTGGGGAGACCAAGTCCTTTGCTTCATTTCCCAATGTTAAAGGGTTTTAAAAGGCCTCTCTGCCTTCAAGGCTGAAGAAGAGTTTTAAAAGTTTTTAAACTGGTCATTGCTGGTGGGATGAGGACAGGACTGGACGTAGACTTCATAAGAGAATCGTCTTCCCAGTGCTCTTAGGACAATGTGCCAGGGAACAAGGGACAACCACGATGTCCAGATGGGCCAAACCAGTGCAAAAGGCTGCAGAAATCAGGAGGGATGGGGAGGAGAGGGCTTGCTGCAAGCTGAGCTCTCGCTGGGCTCCAGTGATACGCTTGCTCCTTGCACTCAGTGCTGGAGGAGAAAACATCAGAGCTGGCCTGGCAGAGGGTGGCCTCGGCCACCGGCTCAGATGATGATGTGGGGATGCTGGAGCAGAACCCAAACATGCCCATTTCTCATTGCAGCGTTTGTGTCGCGCTGGCTGCCAGCACTTCACAACCACACTCCATGTGCAACGACACGCACACATGAGCGAGCGCTTCTGGCACGGGGAGGTTTCTGCCATTGAAAAGGTGCTTTTTCCCTGATTGGAAAAGCTAATTAGTAATTAGAGAGGAAGGAGCATGACATCAAGTAGATTTGCAGGTTCTTTTCCAGCCCGTCGGGTTTGCAGAGAGCAAGGGGGCAGCTTCTCCTGCGAGCTGGCAGAGGGGAGCGGGAGGAAGGACGAAGGAGAGGATCATCTGTAAGAATGAAGAGGACATGAGACAAAATGCTCTTGCTCAATGTTGTAAACATCCCTAAAGTGTTTTGAAAGACTATGTCAATATAAATTACTGACAAACAAGACACCGGAATTGCAAAAGAGGAACCCAGCTGGAGAAAGGCTGCTCTCGGAGTGCCTCGCCGCCATCCACCTCCGACACTCAGCGGTGCTGGCACTGCTCTCCTCTGCACTCACACATTCTTTTCTATTCTTCCCCCTCTCACATGGAGGAGATGGATCAAGTGCTCTGTGCAAAATGAGTGCATTAAAGCATCCTCCAGTCCCAGCTCCTGTGGCCTTGCAAGCAGAGGGAATTTACCAGCAGAGCTCTTTGCGCAGCATTTCCCTGCTGCAAATGTCTGGGGAAAATTCACTGTGCAAGCCCTCCCCGTGTGAGCCCCCATGAGAACGCTGCCGTGAGCTGCATCTGAGCTGCAGGTCTGCAAGGCTTGCCCAGCGGTGTCTGTGTCCCCGCTCCTTCCCCGCGGGCAGCTCATCCCCATCCCCGCAGGGCAGGAGATCACGGAGCTCTTTGCGTTCACCATGGGGTAAATGTGCACTTAGGCCATGGCCAGGGAGCAGCTGCTGTGTCTTAAATTCCCACCCGAGGTTACCCCGTGTTAACTTTCTCCTGTGGCCGTACCTTCTCCTGGGACGGCAGCCAGGGCTCCGTAGGAAAGAGCCGTAGCAGTGCCTGCCTGACTCAGCTTGGGCAGCTGACAGCCCAGGTAGATGGTAATGCTGGCAAAAAAACCAAAAAAAGCCCAAACTACAGTAATGCTCTTCTCTTAACCATGGCCTGGAGTGATTTGAGCTTGCAGGAGAGGTGGTGTACACTCCCCGAGTGCATCAGGATGCAGTGATGGGGAGAAGTCTGCTCACACCCACACAAGTCATGCTTTGGTACAGGTTGGGACCAAAACTCCCTTTTTTGGGGTGTGTTAACCCTCTCCCAAAGATCAATTGAACAAAACCCTTGCAGGGGCTGTTGGTGTGACGAGCTCCCAGTCCAGGCCCAGCACCAGCCCCCTTCCCATCAGAGCTCTGGTGGTAAATCTCAGGACTTTAATTATACCGATAGGAGTTACATCTTCAAAACCTCTCTGGATCTGAGCTTAAATTACCAAAACAAAGGCTCCAAAGCCCACTGCAGCCACTCAAATTGTCTGTTTGCACCTCTGACGTTTTAATCTGCTACCTAATGAGTGAGACAGGAGAAACGGATGAAAAACAGGAACTTCTGCTCCCAAAGACTTTCTACCAGTTCCCCATACCACCCCGTGAAAGGCATGAATTAGGGCTCTGTGCTTTTTCTTTGCTGTTTAAAGCACGGATGTCTAAGCGGAGCTGCAGGAAGAGAGCTCTGCCTGGTGCAGAGCCACGACACGCACACGGTGATGGTTTAAAGCCATGTGGGGTTTCCACCGGGACCTACTGTACTTGTGCCCCGAGTTCAGAGCAAGGGGAGTCCTGCCTCATCTGGAGGGGCAGCTTTACCAGCTACATAAATAAACTGGAGCGGCTTCATCCACCACTGAAATACAAACGTGGCTGGGATGGCAGTAAGCCAAGCAGAGAGATAATATTTTTCTTAGATATTAGCCTAGTATGAAATCAGAGCAGAAGTATACTCAAAGAAAGTCTTGACAGGGAATAATGAGAGTTTCAGGTGGGCTTTTAAAATTTCACCAGAAAGCTGAGAAAATAATGAATTCTAACAATCCTCCCTATGATTAAAGGGTCTCAGCACTACCCCCCGGAGCGGCACCGGTAGGAAATGCTTTTCAGAAGGATTTAGTGGTTATCTCTGCTTCTGCTTCCATTATGGGAGGCTCCAGGAGAGCCAGCCCAGAGCTCGCCGGTCCTTTAGCAGCGGTGAGCTCGG
>NW_009596805.1:16151-24208 GCF_000690535.1 Cariama cristata
CGGCACGGAGGTCACCGTGGGGCTGGGGGAGCAGGCAGGGCTGCCCTTGGACCGGGGCTCCTGTAGTTTGCTTTGGGGCAGAGCCTGAGCCTCCCCAAGGGGGAGAAATCAAAGCCGTCACGGGATGCAAGCAAGGACTGGAGAAGTCTTCTCCATGTGCCTATCTCTGTTGCTCAGTCGGCTCTGCCTCCCCTTGGGACTAAATGAGACATTGAAGGGGATCCCAGAGCGGAGCTGGGGTGACAGCCTGACTCGAGGATGGGGGGCTGGGGGAGGCAGAGGGAAAACGGAGAGAAACCACCCATTTTCACTTCCACCGAGATGCCGGCAATGATCCCGCGCAGGGCCATCACTCCGCAGCCAGCCCGCGAGGAGCATTTTGGCTGCCGTCTCTCCCTGTCAGCCTGCAGAAACATGAGAGGATGGACGGTTCGCAGGAGCAGAACTAACAAGCCAACAAATCAGGCCGCTGCCATCTCCTCCACCCCTCTCTGTCTGGTTCAATAACAGCCGATGGGGGAGGCTCCCAGAACTGCTGAATGGCTCGATAACCAGGAGCCAAAAACATTCAAAACCACACGTCTAAATTAATTCATCCCAAAGCATCCGCAGACAGCAACGAGGAGGGGGGGTGGTGAGGAAGGAGGTGGAGGGAAAAAAAACAGAAGAAGGAGAAACGACTTAGCCTCTTTTCAAGCCCTTTCTAAAAATGCTGAAAGAGTTTGGCAATACTAATAAAAACCCTGTACAGCAGTTGCCCTAATTTTTCCAAGCAACAGCACTGAGACACAGGCAACAGGATGCCTGTGGCATGTAAAATAAGGGCTGAAAAGGATGAGGAAAAGGGTTTGGAGGTGGTGGATGTCAAAATGAGAGTGGTAGGCTGGAGCCTAGCAGGATGGAGGGAGAGACCCGGGGTGGCCAAGCTGCTGGAGCCCTGCTCAGATGACTCCTGGCTCCGTCTCTGGTCCTCCACAGCTCAGCCCAGACCCCCTCCCAGGTTTTCGTGCTGTAAAGCCGCTCTCCATGCACGAGTCCTGAGCCCAGCACGCTCAGTCGACCACCTTGAGAATGGCAGAGACAGATTTTAACATCATATAAAGGAAGCGTACGATGTAAGACTGTCTGCTGGAATGAAATTCAACAGAGCTTCAACGAGAGGCAAGCGAGCACAAAAGCGAAGTGTTAGTATTCAGAGCAAGGGAGCCCAGCAGCCAGGCAGACTGCTTGCCTGTAATGCCGTGCAGAGAACATTTCTTCTTCAAACAGCGTGAAATCCGTACAGGAGAAAAGTTTGAGACCACGCCAACTCAGCCTTCGAACCCTCTCTTAGGGAGATGAGGGCTGAGGAAGCACTGTGAGATTCCTGCAGGCATGGGCAGCATGGCCAAGGTTTTCCGAAGTGCCACCAAAGCTGCATTTTGGGCTTAATGTCTATGAAAAAACATTTGTCACTCCAGAGCAGCAGCAGCAGCACGCCGTGTGGTCATAGCCAGCTCATCATGGCCAACGAGGGATGATTTGGGGTGCCTTTGAAGTTGACTTCATCCATTAAAAGCTCTGGAAACAAGGTCCTTCAGGAATTTCAAGCTCAATGACTTATATTTTAGGTTTCCAACATTAAACCGCATATTAGTAATGGCGTTTAGATGACCCCTTTCCTGGAGGTGTAATCTCAGACTGCTGGCTGGTTTTCCCAGCTATTGAACAATGGCATTTCTAGGGCAGTGGTAGACCGGGGTACGTGTTAGGCGTTGCTGATTTGAAAGGCTAGCACTGATGTTAGCAATACAACATGTAAGGACTGCAGTCCATCAAACCACCAGAACAACCCAGGTCAAAACCATTTTTGAGTCATCCCATCGAGTCTTACAGGGATATATAAAAATAATTGTACAGGCTAAAGCTAACGACTGAATGCAAACACTCCCACTGCTGCAGAACTTGGTGACATTCAGCCAAAAGGTCAGTTTTCTCATGATGGTATTTGCATTCTCCATCTACATACATTAGAAGGAAAGGAAAGGAGCTGAAAGAGGCAGATGGATGGCCTGGAAATGCTGACAGGTCTCTGTTCTGAATAGGACCTTGCATTTGTTTTCACCCCTTTAACTATTAAAGCTGAGCAACAAAGCACCTCCTGGGGTGTTGGACCTTTTGCTCCCGCTGACCAGGAGCCCCTTCGGGTGAGGACAACACGCCGGTGTGGGGCCAGGAGCCCCAGCAGAGCAAGCTGGGACACTGAGGCTGCTGTAGAAGACCTTGCCCTGCTCCAGCTGGGGCTTGATTTCTGGGAAGATGCTGGGGGGTCTTGGAGGGACCAGTAGAGAATAGGACTGCTCTATCAGGGCTACTTTAACTCAAGAGAGAGGGGGGTGTTGGAAGAAGAAAACTGTGAACTCAAGCTCTATTAGGGTGTGTAGCATTTTTAGGGTGCCCCTCATCTCAGTAATAGTTGACGGCAATTAAAGTTTACAGAGGGAAACTCACAGCCTTCGGGCAGGGGACCACTGAATCCCCATCTGAGTTCAGGCCAGCCGTCTCCAGTCGGGATGAGAGAGAAACTGGGTTTTTCTGTCTTTCAGAGCTGATGTTTGTTATCTGGGGAGTGCAGGGAGGGAAGAGGTGTTAGGAAATCTCTCTGACTCAGTCTTAAAACTTGCTCAATCAAAATGTCCACTGCAATGTAGTGGGCTACGTCTGAGGGGTTTCTTCCTGGAAAGAAACCTGCCCTGCCCCAGTTGCAGCAGAAGTTATGGCTCCAAAAGTTTAAACCTCCAGCTAATTGTAGATGGACTGTCCTATTAGTTTCCAAGCTTGCATCCATTAAACCTTGTTTCTCTGTGATACGGGACATAGGAGACATCTGCACCAGTGAAGTCAGGCTTACTCAGAGAATTTCAGAAGTCTGGCACTTGCTGTACTAAATGGTTGATCTTAATGCAGTTTCTGCTGATGTCTGAGGCATCTCAGACAGCAGAATGCATCTTTTTAATCAAAAAGAAAAAGTGAACATGAACCTGGTGAACCATGTCCTCAAAGTCTGATGAAGGATCAAAGTCGGGTAACCCTTCTCCTGCTCCCCAGAACAGGCACCACACTGGCTTGTTGCACCGAGAGTACCTGAATTTGAAGTCTCACTTAGGATTTTAACCACAGCAGATGGCTGAGAAGAAAGCAAAGACCCTCCAGAACAGCCCAACCGGGAACATGGGCTGTGCTGTAACAGAGGAGACTGATGGTGGGGTCTGGCTTGCTCCTCTCACAGGTACCAGAGGCTGTGAAGCATCCCCTAACGCATCTTTGTGAGAATGTGTGCATGGGGAAGACATCCCGCCCTGGCTTCGGGAGGTGTCCGCTCTAAGCCCTCAGCTACGGGTAACCATCAATAAAGACTCAAAATAGGAAATGCCTTTTAAAAAAATTTAGGGATAAAACTGCTCTTTGCTGATCTTATCAGAGGGGAAATGGGAATCGGGCTTTTGGGAGGAGACATTTCCCACCCCTGAGGGCTGCCAAGCCACCCCGTGCTGCAGCAGAGCCCTGGCAGCGGCGATGTGCAGGATGCAGGAGAAGGCCTCTGTGACATTTCTTTCAAAAATAGAGCAGGGGTTACCCTTTCTTTCAAAACTCCTCCCGGGAAGGAGCCGCCCTCTCCCCAGCGTCTCGCCCGTGCACATTAACCCAGGCTCAGCACCACCCGAGGGTCCGTCCTGGCCCTTCCCCATGCATCGGGGCTGTGTTGACCAGGAGCTCCTGCAGGAGCAGGTCCCACTTCTCCTGCTGATGCCTTCCCACATGGTCCCAAAAAGTTCAAGGTATCACCAGGGAAAAGCAGGGATGCGACCATCTGTTTGAATAACGGGGCGCTCCCCTGCACTCCAGCCCTCAGCAGGGCTCTAAGCCAGCCAAGCAGGAGATCATCCAGAGCTTACGGTGGAAAAGGAACTATAACAGAAATTTTAGGAGAAACGCCAGATCCCTGCAAGTCATCAGCGTGAGACAACCCCGTGCTGCTCAGCTCTCTCAAGACAGATGTTTCCAGGTGTGGCCAGCCCAGACCATCAGGCAGCCGGGCTGCCTTACAGTCAAAACGATGGCACGTTCAAAGGTTTGGTGCCCAGAGGGTTACACACCAGTTCAATGAAGGGTGACGATTTGGCAGATTACAAGTGGCAAAGTCCCACGAGTCCCCTTTAACAGGCTGAAGATCATTTTGTGGATCCAGGCCATCTCTGCTCCTGGGTTTGTGCCTGTTTAAAAATCAATAAAATAGTACTGGGTTTCTGGAGGGTGTTGTGACACTCTGTGGATGTGGATGGAGCGTTTTTAAGTTCCTGCTCTGGAAAGAGCTCTGCAAGTGCAAACTGAAATTGCTATTAACCTTTTCCTAGGTTTCCTTCTCACTCTAGCATCCAGGGCATTCAAGGTAAGATCAAGGGTCTCTTCTGCAAGGTAATAAAACGTAGTCAAAGGCCATGTTCAGACGGATTTTTCACCCAAACGAAAAGGAAATGGGGAAAGAAGAATCCACGAGCATCTCTATTGAATGGGTATGGGGATGGGGGAAACAAAAACTGCAGCCAGACAAGGAGCTGAGATTCTACCTCTGCTCTCCTGAGCATCCATCCTGGTGCTGCTGATGCTCCTGGCGCCGTGGGAGGGATCGCATCTACCGTGGCTGCATTACCTGCAGGGCATGCGGGCTAATCACCAGCCACACGCTCCTGCAAATGGCTCTGCCATAGAAAAGGGTTATTGACTGAATAAGAGCGCAGGAAAATGGCCCGATCTCTGCTAAGGTAACCTCCTTTTTCTAAATGGTTAATCTCCAACATTAGAGCTAGTGTGTTAAAGGAGGTTTAGGACAATTTAATAGCCCATAAAACTTTATGGTCCCAGTTGAAATTGGAGTGATAACTCTGGAGTGTAAAGCTATACTTTGCTAAATGTCTCCCTTAGATTTTTTATTTTATTTTATTATTGGAAACTTAACATCTGCTACAGCAAAATAAAACGGAACAATTTTCACTGTTGAGAGACGTGAGCATTCTGCTTCTCTTCATTCTGTTTATATGTTTATTGCTTAAAACTTTGGCGTTGATATTATCCTCGATTATTAAGATTTCCATCACTTCAAGGAAGGGAGAGATAAAATAAGCCAAAATGGACCCATGATCAATTTAACCTGTGAACAGAATAGAAACCAAGAGGATGCTAAATGGTAGACATCAATATTGTCAGCAGTCTTTTTAAATTTCAATTAACGATACGGTTCCTTGGCCAAATTTTGTCTGCGACAGTGCTACATAAAGCAACATGCAAATCATCATGAAAAGGGAATGGGGAGGATATGGAAGGTGTTTGACCTCTAACAGTCTCCGTCTTGGTACAGGGTGTGGCAGTGCCTCAGTTTCCCCAGATGTCAAATGCTGGTGACTCCTCTCCTCCCCATCAGAGACCTACAGCTGGAAGGCTCATCCTAAAACCTAGGTATCATTGCTGCACTGGGCAGAAAAGCCGGCCCTGGTCAATGCCTACATCTGTGGCAGAACACCTTCTTCGTCAGTCCCTGCATTGGAGAATTCTCTATAATGCCCAAAGTATTATTTTTTTTTTTCCTCCAACAAGTACCTATTTGCTATTCTTTCCCAATTCTTTTCAGCATAAATCTCAGTTCACACTTTCAGGCCACATATTTAAGGAGAAAAAATGCGTTTCTAAAAGAGCCGTATGAGAAATGAACCGGTGACTTATGAAGCCAGAACAGCCAGAGCGTGAGCAGCGATTCACACGGAAAATGAAATGAAAATGTTAGTGAACTCCAGCGCAGGGTGCTCCAGCGGGGAGAGGGTCGGCGCAGCGCGGCACAGGCTCCTGCACAGCCCATCCTTGGTCCCTGGGGCGTATTGAAGAAAGTTTGGGATTTATTCAAAGGTGCTTGTGTAGAAGGCAGCTTAACTCGGTCTCAGCACCAAAGCAGGGCTGGTGAAAGCCCAGCAGTCTGGTTTAAGCCTGGCTTTTATTTGTTGTCCCTTGCTCAGCGCATCGCCCAGTGCTCCATTACCCGGAGTCACTGGTAGTGACTGGGTGCTCCTGGAGCGCAGAGCAGCAAGCTTTCCCCCTGCTGCCAGCGGTCCCCCAAAGAGCCTTCTCTGTAATTTTGTGTATTTAATTGCCACTTGGAACATAACGAAACCGTTTTGGCACGGACCTGACAAGAGCAGGATGTCGTGTACAGGCTTGAAAGGGCTCGTTCCTCCCTGACAAGCCCCGGCTCTGGTATGTCTCCCGACGGACGGTATGTCCACGTCGGGCTGCGTGGCTAGGCTCGGCGTGGGAGGACACGAGTGGGAGACCCACTCGTCTTGAAGAGTCAGTTCTTCCGCTTTCCCCTGACGTGCTTTCCCAGGCAGATGGTGGCATGCACAGATGTCCCCATTCCTTTTAATTCCTCCCCAATTTCCCCCCGCACAGAAGCGCGCAGCTTCGCTGCCTGTCAGCTGCTTCCCCTGTGCAGGGCAGCTTTGCTCGGGTGCTTTCCCGGATCGTCCATGATTCAGCAAATACCAGGGCAGCAGCTGAAGAGTTAAAGAGCCTCTTGTTAAGTTGCCCCCAGGGATCCCTTCCCAAGCTTCAGTCTTGGCCTTTGCTGAAAAATTTCCTCCTTCCATGAGATGTCATTTAGGCCATTAGGGGATCTTTTGCAGGGAATAATGCCTATCCCTTACATGTGGTCCCCTTAATTAGTAATTAGGATAATGCAATATTGAAAAAGCAAGGCACAAATTTAATTAGTTGTGTTTTATTAGAGTAACTAAGGCGAAGGCCCCCGGACTCCACTGGAGGAAAGAGATCAATACTGAACATCTATTTTCACTAGAAAACAATTGCAGCTGACGGCTGGCTGCGGAGCCCGGCGCGGCGTGACGGAGCGGCTGCCCACCGCCCACCACCCCTGCCCACCGAAGGGGAAGGGGAAGCACAGGGCCTGGTAAATAAATGATCGATATCTCCAGAGAGTATCTGCGTATTCTCAGTTAACGTTACAGAGCAGCTAATAGGAGCTGACACATAGCTATAGGGAGATGGCTTCCATTGCTCAATTAACTAATTTTCTTTTAAGCTCTTCTGACTCCAATGGGAAATAATGGCCGAAGAGCTTGGCTTTTGCATCTGTTTTCCTTTTTGGCATGTTGGTTGGTCTGTTTTGCAAGCAAGCCCCTTCCCACTGCTATCATCTCATCCCCGGGCTCGCCCGCTGTGCACGGGGCCGCGGAGAGGCACCGACCCGGCACGGCAGCAAAAAAACCTGCCGTGCCGGTCCTCCCCGCTCCCCCCGCAGAGACTCACCGCACACCTCGGTGCAGGGGGGCTTGGCGTGCCTCCGTGCTACCAAGATGAAATAACAGGTTTGTTTGCTCTGCAAACCCTTCTCACAGCGATACTGCGGGAGATGTTTCCTCTTTGGCAGAGCTGGTGTGCACACAAACTTGCCTTTATTTACGTGCTTTCTTCTTACGATGAAAAACCTCCCGTCTGGGCACACGTGCACCACGTTCTATCAGTGCCAACGAGTCAATAAGCGCCATATCTTTGCACGACTTAATAAAACCACCAGCCAGTTTCCAGTCTACCTTTTCCTACCTCTGCCTCTGTTCCATAATTGTTAGCTAGCCTTCCTGCATTTCATCAAGTACCGAGAGCAGGGCCCTGCTGTGCCAGGAACTGTACAAGTCCGTGGTAAGATAAAGGGACTGCATGCAGGCACTTGTAGCTTAGATAGGAAGATAAAGGCTGGAAGAAAAGGATTATTCTTGTCTAGTTGAGTTGAAAGAGAAATAAAAGGGTTGCTGAGGGCTGCAGAGAGCAGTGATGGTCACTGCTCCGAGGGTCCCAGGCCAGCGTGGTGGCCACGAGGGCAGCCGAGAGCCGGCGGCACAATGCTGAGCTGTGCAAAAAATGAGACTCAAAACCATGTGGGTTTGAACGGAGGTCAGGCTTCAGAAAAAAAAAAAAAAAAAAAAAAAAACACACAACACGGGAAACACAACAAA
>NW_009596805.1:24239-30423 GCF_000690535.1 Cariama cristata
CACACCCAGTTCTTAACCTGGATGCTTGAACCACCCCAGCCGATGCCGCCTCGGTCCCTGCCAGGGAGGGGATGCAGCGACACAAAAGGGAGACAGGCTGTGAGCCCAGCCTCCTCACAGGTTGGTGGAAGCCGAGCCTTTCACGATATTTAATGCTCTGTGGTACGATTTCGTACATAGAGATCAGTCAGGCTTTGATAAGATCATAGCAGGAGGACAGGAGGAAATTGCAGTCTTGCCCAATGCTTGATCTTACGCTGCTGAACTTGCTGTATCTGGGACATTATAGTCCAGCCTTAATAGCATCATATTAAGCTGAGACAATGCAGCCCTGTGACCTTGTGATGCTTGATAGCCATATGTGCTATTTTAATGAAAAATTGGGACTTAAGTAAATGGTTGCCCATCAGCAGAGGGCTGTTAACGGGATCTCGCTCCGAGCGAAGCCTGGGCCAGGGGGAGGGCAGGGGAAGCGAACTGGGATGTAATAGCCATAATCATCCCTCGGTGAATGACCTTCCGCCTCCTCTAATCACGGTCCATGATGCTTGCGGAGAGGCAACCCCAACAGGACTGCCACCCCTGGGGCTGGACCTGGGGCTGCTGGGCTCTGCTGCTGGCTCTGCCTTCGGCGTGTGCCCGAATTTGGTGACCTCGGTTTCTTCTCACCAGATCTGAACAAGCTGCTGCTGCCACATCACTTGGACGTGTCAAAGAGAAAGCACAACGGGATTCCCAGCCATTCCCCCTTGCTCCGCTCCAGCCGCCCCCGTGCCAACACCCACCGCCGGCGAGCAGAGCCCCGGGGCGGACACCCCTTCCAGGCACACGCACTGGTTTCCTCCCTCAACAAATTGAAGCTGTAAATATTGATAGCCTTCTCTTCCAGGGCTTTTTAATGCCCTCTGATACTTAGAAACTATTAAGCGCACCCATCATTACTAACCTGCGAAGTAAATGCATCCTAATGGGCAGGCGAGCTACGCTGGCCCCAACAAATCATTTCTAATGAATAGCACCTGGCACATCCATCACCCTTAAATGCCAAAGCAAATCCATCTGCGTTAGCCGCTGAAAAGAGCCAGGCAGCTCTTGCCCTCCCTTTCTTCCCAAGGTAGGGGAGGGTTTGGCTTGTAACACGTAAGTGTGACTGTTTCCAATCTTTTCCCATTCCTGCAGTCAGGATCTTCAAGGCGCGTTTCTCAATAGCCGGGCTGCTCCCGCACACAATGGCAAGAGGTCTCTGGCAGCGGCATGAAAGGTTTTAAATAGAAACCAGCGTTTCTCCCTCGCGCGCACACAATGCTTCCCTGACCCCTTCCCGACCTCACCCTCAAATCTGGGGTTCACAGCCCCAGCCTTGAACCCGGCTCTGTTTTTTCATGTTTGGCCTCTCTATTTCCTGAGGTCAGGCAGCCCACCGCTCCATTAGCATGAAGCAACTCAGGGCTCATTTGCCAAAACTGACATCCTGGGAAAGTCCTGATGAATTTATGAATTAGAGGCTACAGATGCCAGTAAAAGAATTAAGAACTTATTTATTTATAGATTTTATCATTATTATTATTTGCAGGAAATCAGCTGGGATGCTGCTGTTTTCTTTTTGTGAAAAGCACCAGCAGCCTTGAACGCTGCGGAGGCTGCGTCAGCAGCAGTTTTCTTTTAAAGAGGAAAAAACACATTTTTAAAGGTCTTCTGGTTTTTTGGTTGTTGTGGGTTTCTTTGTTTTTGAAGGAAGGGCCAGAGGAAGAACATTTGGCGAGCGGGAGGGCGAGGGAGCCGGCACGGCGTCCCGGCAGGGTGAGGTGCTCTCACCTTGCAGAACGTCGCGATTGCAACACCGAAGCAAAGAGGTAAAATTTATATCCCATAAATCACATGTCAAGTGCCTGCAAGGAGAGGTCATTAAACAGATGTATGAGGCGAGAGGCAAAGTCCATCCATTTCAGAAGACGTTCCCACTGTCAGCAGCTCTCCAGAAGCCTCGAGAGGCAGAGATCCAACCAGCGCAGCAGAAGCTTTCCTGATAGTCTTATTTATTTCCTCCTCTATTTATTTGATTGCATTTTCTTTATTAGAATAACTTCCCAGGCTTTCCCCTGTCAGAGCTGCCTGACGCGGGGGATGCGGGATGGGAGAGCGGAGGGCAGCACATCAAACAGCTCGGGAGGCACGGCGGGATGGAGTGATGGATGGAGGCCGCCCTGTGATTAATAATCAAACCAAGAGCTTTTACTGGGCGTCATGTGGAAAATGTGGCTTTGGAAACATTTGTCTTCATCCCACAAACAACAAGTAGTGTTTCTCTCCCTTTCTTTGTTTCTCACCCCCCTTTCCTTCCTCCCTCTCCCTCTTTTGGCTTTTCTTGCCCAGATTCACTGATTAAAATCTTTTCCATCCTTTACCTGCTCCAAGTGGCTCCTGTTCTGGTTTGATTTATGCTTTGCTTATCTCAGGCTTCAGTGGAAAAATAATGACCAGATAATAAAGAGCACTAAGTAGCTTTTCAAACGACATGGCATCCAGGGCGCAGGACTGGCTTTTGCAGGAGCGGGGAGGGAAATGCTGCGATGGCCTCGGGCCAAAGCGGAGGGAGGATAACGGAGAGAAGCTCTGTTCCCACCGTGGCCGTGGGCCAGCGGCTTCTTGCTGGGTGAAAGCCGAGGGCACCTTCCAGTGGGTGCCAA
Organism: Cariama cristata; assembly: GCF_000690535.1. Taxonomy (NCBI): domain Eukaryota; kingdom Metazoa; phylum Chordata; class Aves; order Cariamiformes; family Cariamidae; genus Cariama; species Cariama cristata. The sequence continues at coordinate 26,927 of NW_009596805.1, forward strand.
GGGTCAGGCAATTTCACTTAGCAGATTGATGCTGTGATTTTCCCAGGGCTTTTGGCCGGTATTACAGTGGCTGTTGGTCCTCCCAGGTACCCGCGGGCCAAGACGTGGGATTCTCTCGAGCGGACTCACCAGGATGCTCTTTCCCACCTCCTTGTTCATCTCCTGGACAAACCCTGCCAGCGAGAGAGGAGACCCCAGCTCCATCCTCTGGCTGACCCAGGGTGCCCAAACCCCACCGCCTCCTGCACTCTCCGGGTCTTGCTGCTCCCAAAGGACCTGCAAGGACCCCAGATCCGTGGGAGTCGGGATCAGACTTTGCTATAGGTTTCCCTGCCTTATTCCTTGCTGTCTCAGGAACACACAGCTTCACTCTTCCAGCTTTCCCCATCCCCAGCCCCTGCACCAGCGTCATCTGGTTAAAGAATTGCCATTAATTTTAGGGTAGGAAGGACCCATTGTTTACTGTGCGATCAGGGAAAAGGGAATGTTTTTGTTGCCAATAAACTATTTTTAATTGTAATGTAGATCCAGTATGGCCAGCAAGGTAGCTGCTGCGTGGGAATAGCAGGTTGTTTGCAGAACAAATTGGATGACAGACCGCAGGGAGAAGCTTTGCAGGGGCAAACGCTGTTCATCGTCCCACGGCAAAATCCTCGAGGCGTCTGCCCTGCGCGAGCGTGCGCCCAGCACACGGAGACCCACGGCAGAGCTCGCTCCGACCGGGGTCAGCGGCAGCCAGCCCTGTCCCTTCCAGTACTCATTTCCAACAAATCATCCCAAAAAATGTGCTTCTCGGTTCAATTTAAAGGGGAGAAGAGATACAAGCCAGGACAGGACTTGCAGCCTGAAATTATTGTAGAGGAGGGATAGCAGAGGTCCCTTCTGGCTTTGAATAATCCTCAAAAATAGATGTCTCTGGATTGCCTCCGGCTCCTTCCAAGGAGTAAGGGGTGCGTGTGTGAGCGTGTGGGGAAAGCGGAGGGATGCCTGTTTATTTACCCCTCTCCTCTGGCAGGGAGCCAGCCGCTTACACCTACGGCGGCCCCGGAGCCCTCGCCGCCGAGCATACGTTCCCCGCACTGTATGCTCTATAAATACATGTGCATGACAGATTTGGCACCGCGTATTCCTGTAAGTGATGTAATCTTTGGGAAGTTACTTAGCAACCATGGAAAATGTTTTGGAGGCTCTAATTTTTCAGTATGGTAAAATCGTATATTTATGCAGTGCGGCTAATCAGCTTGCTGGCAAGTCAGCGACGATGATCTCATTTTCTTCATCATTATTTTATGTGAATTGGGCTTTTAGCACTAAAGAGACCACAAAGATTTAATTCAAAAATGTGATTGCTTTATGTTTCCAGGGTATCATTAACATGGCATCTACGCAAATAACCATGGTAACAAACTGGTAATTAGTACATATATGGCACTTATTATTAATACAGAAACAGGACAAGTTCCAAATCAGCGCAGATTACAGTACATTATTACCATAGTAATTACCTGCAGTAACACACACAAATTGAACTAAATGGCCAATTGAACTAGAGTGAATGGCTTTTTATTCCAGTCCCTAAATAATGTGCATTCTTGGCTGAGTAGTTCAAGGTAAATAAAACTGTTTTAAATTTATTGCCAACTTTTTTTTTTTCCTTTGGTGGGGAAGGGCTGGGAATGGCAGGAGTCAAGAAATTTTTTTGCCATGCATACAGTGTAATTATTGTACAGACTGAGCCGCTTCTGATTCCCATACAAAGACAAAGAAGGTAAAAGTTATTAGTTTCTATTTTATTAGCGAGTTTATTTCTATAATTTCAGCCATGAAGTAATGTTTAACGTATCTAAAAGAGTCAATGCCAAATAACGTAGGGTCCAAATTCAGTCTTTTGGTTAAGGGGGGGGTGGTGGTGTTTGAAAGAGAGAAAGAATATCTGCATTTGGAGGAGGCTAGAAAACTGAACTTTTAAAAGATTATATCACATTTATTAAAATAATGGAAAAACAGGGGTTTGGCCTAACCCTTCCCCCATGGGTTGAGGCCTCAATATAAAAGTATTGAACCCAAGAAGTCAGATGCACTGGCTGGAGCCAGCGGTGCTGAGATGAAGCCAACCACCAAAAGAAAGAGAAAAGCTCCAAATTGCTTCTTATTCTCCCCATTTTGCTACGTTACATTGGTGCCCGGATGCCTATCACAGCCTGGGGAGAGCTGGAAAGCATCTGTTTCTGGGGTGCTAGAAGATGCTGAAGCCCCAGGGCTCGGGGGAGCGGAGGCCGAGTGGGGTGAGCCAGGAGCGCTCCTGTCGGGGGGGAGCCCTTTAAAGGTGAAAGCCAGCCAGCCATCCTCGGTTTTTTCTTTCTAAATGGAAATAACATTTAGAGAGAAGCTTTCAAAATAAATCTCTGCCCGGCCTCTAAGTCCACAATTTTTGCAGACCTGGGAGCAAGCGCTCCGGCTGCGCCGTAGGAGTGCACACGCGTGTGCAAGGCGTGCTCCGCACACTCACGGGCGGCCGGTCCTGCAGGTGCATGGTTCAAGACCTCTTTTATTTTTTTTCTTTTTTTTTCCAGCTTCGCCTCTTGAAACGATTCTCCCGGGTTCTTCGTACGATGATGATATTACCATTCACTTCTTATTTGGAAGGGCTTCCTTCCAGCTGACATCTTTTTCTGTCCAGAGCCCAACTGAACAAGTTCTCGGAGCACAGAAGCGGCCCCAGGCCCACCCGAGGAGGTGCCTCCCATCTCCCCAGCACCAGCAAGCAAGAGCCGAATTAAAATTGCAGTTATTCGCAGATTTTCCCCCACCTCTTCCTTCTCTTTCCTTACAAGCATTAGTATTTCCACTCGCTGATGGTAATTCAGACAATACCATTCCTTGAGCTGACGGTGTAGAGCAGCACCAGGTTGTACATTCATGTTTTGTGATGGAGACAGACAGTACCTGAGGGCTTCGGCAGCCAGTACAGCCGGGGAGGGCATCCTACGCATGGACCTGTGTGAGGGGGAAAGTGGAGACCCTTCCCCACCAAAAAACCTGCTTTATTGTGCTCTTTACCTGTGCACTTCTGCCGAGCACACTGGAGAATCCTTGTTCCTTTATCAGGTCCATCTCTCATTGTACTTCACCTTCCTCAATTCATAAGAAAATTATTATTTTAGCAGGCAAGCATTTAATTAAGTTTCACTGTATTTGCTTTGGCTCTCGCAGCATGGAAAATCTCCTCCTTTTAACAACGATCCATTGAACAGCGGTTCCGACAAAGCCAAATGGCCTGAAACTCAGCCTTATGCAATCCCCTCTCTATTCTCCAAGCAGCCCCCTTCCTCCTCCCAAATCCCAAGCCCACCTCACACCGCTGCGACGCTCCCAGCCTGGCCTGCCGTGCCAGAAGCAGACGTACCCGCTCTCAGCACCCAGCAGAAGCAGCGATGCTTCTCGCCCCTCCATCGTACCGCCTGCCCACTCCTCCCCCTGCATCCCCCCCCCCGACT
>NW_009596805.1:30487-31016 GCF_000690535.1 Cariama cristata
CCTACGCACCCGCAGCGGAGCGTTACCTGGATTCAAAACAAGATTTAAGCCTAGTTTTGATGCTGAGTTTATCCCCCATTTTGTTTCTTGCAGGGGGAGGGGATGCCCTCATCAGAGCCAAAAGCATCATTTTGGAGGGTGGGAGAGCAGCAGGGCTGCCTCTGAGGAGCAGCTCCGCTCCTGGGCTCAATTATTTAATCCAGCAAGTCCATGGCACATCAGTCCTAAGGACTAAAATGCTCTTTTTTGCCTCTACAGTGTCAACAGCCACGAGCAGCTCAGCTTTGTGAAATGATTGTGAGCTGCTATTGAGGACTGTTCCTCCTGTGCTGGCCATTTTTTGTTTTAATTTTCTCAACAGCAATTAGGAAAAAAAAAAAACCAACCACCAAACCACAATGGGTTTGATGTCCTCAGCTCCCAGCCCTGCCCCACTGGTGATCATCAGGACCTTTCTCAGCCCGAGCACGGGCTCAGGTACCCCTGGAGAACCACAGCGGCCAGACCTGCCCTAAGGACAGCCTGGGAA
>NW_009596805.1:31028-41002 GCF_000690535.1 Cariama cristata
CCTATGCCACGGCCACTGCCTCGCCGCAGCCCCTTCCCCGCTCCGGGGGCCAAACCAGGCACCCCGGGATCCTCCGGGACCCCCGCAGCCGAGCAGAGCTGCGCGCCGGTGGATGCAGGACCACGCAGCCAGCCCCTCGCATCAGCACCCCGTCCACGGCCGAACTCCCACCAACCCGGGATGCAACATCCCCCTTTACCTTAAAAACCCCTGAAGGACAGAGCAGGGCTTTATTTTCTCTCTCCTCTCCTCTGTTCTTGTTACTGTTTTGTTTTGCAGCAGTTGCTGCTGTTGCCATGCTATCTCCTTTTGTTGCTATGGATTAATAGTGTTTTTTACTTATTTTTATGTATGTCCTGGGAACATGATTGCTTAATTTGCCCTGCAGGTCTGTAGGCCTGACAGGCATTTCCACATTGCCCCGGCACTCACCTTATCTTAATCCAGTTCTGGGCTGCTTGCAGGGTAAATACCAGTGGAAACGTTCACTCGGAGGCTTGGGACCGGTATTTGCCCCAGCAAGCGGCCAGGGTGTGAGCGGAGGGTACATTCTGTTCCTACAACCTGTGCTGTGCCCTCGCTGCTGTCGTGGGGCTGGTTTTCATCTAACCCAGAAAAACAACTCAGAAGCCGCCGGCGGAACGGTCTCCCAAGCCTGGGCAGAAGGATGGGCTCCAGCTGTCCTCCACGGACCCCCAGAGCCCAAAGATGACACATCTGAGGGCTTGTATAAAATATGTTCCTTTACGTTATTATAACGGGCAGCAGGATTTTGCCTCCAGCTTTTTCTGTCCCTGGAAAATCCTGGTCACTAGAGAGGGGCCAGGAGTCCCCAGGGAGCATCTGAGCCGTGCCATGGGAGAGCCTTTTGTCTCCAGCAAGTAACGTGGTGATGGGAGCCAGGGTGGCGGAAAGAGAGTAGGAACAAAGTGTTTTCCAGTGATTTTAGGAGGCTGGTTTGTATGCTGCGGAGTCAGAAGACTCAGCACGGGCAGGGCTGAGCTCCTGAAGCCATTTGCTCAGACCCCAGTTCATTCACACCCCACAAACCCCAAGGGCTGGTCCATCATTACCGGCTGCAGGAGTGTTCAGCATCGCTGCTCTAAGTACCCCTGGCCACTCCTGCAATGTTACTTGCCACCAGTCAGTCCAAGAGGAGGACTTGCATAAGGAAACCACTGCAAATTTGTGTTTTCATCGTGTTACATAAATGTGAAAGCACGGAACGGGGATCGGGAGGGATCTGCTCTGGGTCTGGCTCTGCTGCGCACCCCTTGTGGGACAGTCTGCTTTGTTATGTTAAGGCAAGCCTTTAAGTGCTCTGTGTCTCCATCCTCCCCACATAAATGGGGAAAACAATCCATCCTTTTGTCCCATTATTGAAATCTTCAGGGAAGTGGCTGCGTCCTATTATTACTTTTGCATTTGCCTCACCACAGTGGCCACCAAGCCCTAATGCGCTAATGGATATGGATGGAGGGATCGGTCTCTTCCCTTCTGCAATTAATCTTGCCTCCATCCTACTGGGTCATCTAATGAGCAATACTCAGACAAATATCCCCCCGGAGTCGTGAGCCTCGGCGGTTCCTCGGTTGCACACATCAAAGGGGAGCTGGTGACATCAATGAGATCACAGAAAACATCAAGTCTGTCTGTCTCGGGGGGGGGGAAAAATAGCTTCTCGCAGATCCACAGCTGGTGGGGCTTTTAATTACACAAGGGCCAAGGAACATTCCAACCATAACATCCTGCAGCCTCTCTGCCACCAGACAACGCGTCTTTTATTAGTGTAGGAATGTATCTTTAATGAACTGGAGGTTTTTAAGTTGCCAGAGTGTGCCGGGGACTGGATCTGCCACCGTCTTTTTTGGCCTGGCCGTTGCATCAGGAGCAGGGCAGGTCATCCCACCGCTGCCCTGGTCCCCTGCCCGTGCCAGCGCCGGGCCGGTGCGATGCTCGTTGCTCTCCGTGCACCCTCCGGTCCCAGGCACCCCGCTCCTACAAGGGGGTGACTCACTGGAGACCCTCCATAGGCGTCTCACAGCATCCTCCCTGCGGTCCCACCGACATCCATCCACGTCCCTGCGAGGAGAGGGGCTGTCCGCACACCTGGGCTGTAAGGGAGGCCAAAGGCAGCATGGCAATTCTGCAGCCCTAATTCTCTCTGCCATCACCAGTGCCCATGGGTTTGCACAAACTGGGCTTTAGAGGCGTGTTCCATGCAATTAAATTTGCTTTCTCCAATTCCAAAACTATTATCGCCATCTTCCTCGCTACTCTGTATGTATATATACAGGTATATGTGTAAATGTATGACTCCACGCCATCCAGCAGGGTTTGAGGCTTTATTTGAGGTTTTCCTTTGCCCTACTTAAAGCAGCACCGGAGGGAAGGTGACACTGAGGGGTTGCTCCACCGAGTAACAAATCTCCCATATTGTTCCTTCTCCTTCATTTATCCGGAGCGGGCGGTGGGAAGGCAGTCTGAAGAAGCACGCTGTGTTGCCAGGCGTGAAGCCCTGCAAACGGTTGTTTGCTTTAATCAATCCTGGAGGAGCCCGTGGGGGCCGGGAGAGGTGCGATGCCAGAGATTTGTTCTATTGATTAACCCAGCGCTGGGATGGGAGGAATCAGACACTGGGAGAGGATAAAAGCCTGGGAGGTGAATAAGGCTATTGTCGGGTTTGGTTTGCAGGTTATTGGGTTTGGGGGATTTTATCTTTCTTTTCCTACCTGGGGGCTGAGAGAAAGCAGAATAACTTTTCTAATATTCCTCTCCACTTCCCTGTTTCAGCTTCCCCAGTTAACACCACACACCTGAGAGACTCCCCCCCCCGCCTGCCAGACAAAAGTAAGATTTCACATTATTGCGTCTGACAGCTCTCATTCCTCAGGCTCTTTCTTTTTCCTTCCTCAAAGGAGGGGGAAAAAAAATCAAAGGTTTCAAAACCCGAGCACCGTCGGAGACTGCAAAATGCAGCCCCTTGTTGGGAGGGATGCTCTGAGCAGGCGAGCGGGAGGGAGGGTCGATGCGATCCGATGCAGCTTGGGAAGAGCTACGTTTGTTTGACATTGCATTTGCCTTGGGCCCTTGGAAGATGTTTGTAGTTTTTCAGTTAATCTCGTTAGTTTGGAAGTAGATGGAGGGGTGGGGAGGCAGGGAGGAGAGGCGGGAAATAAAAAGTAATTTCATGGGGAATTCTCTTTAATGACTTTTTAAAAACATGTAATTGAAATCAGTGCTGGTGGAAAACATTTTAATAGTGCTGAAGCTGGCTGAGGGGCAGCAGCACGAGATGCTCAGAAAAACCCTTGTACGGGGGATCTGCCGGGACAGGGCTGAGCCGCGGGGCACAGGGCTGCTGGGGGGGCTGGCATGGGACGGCAGCAGGATCAGGACCCACAGCCAGGTCCCCTGACCTGGGCTCCGCAGGCGAAGGTGCCCCGGCTGCTATAAAGCCCCAGAAGAGCCCTACTTGCCATCGTCGAGTGAGCTTTTAACTTCCTTTTGCTACTTTGCTGGGGTTGAATTTGCAAGTCTGGAAACAGTCAGTAATTCCTCCAGTTTGCCTTTGCCTCGCTCGCCGACGAGGTGCCAGACCCCACGGGTGCGGACGGCCACTGTTTACCCGCTGTGGTGACACTGGGATGACTTGGGGGGTGGCCTGGGGTGAGGACAGGACATGGTCTGGATGGGCTCCAGCCCCTCCACCCCTGGAGCAATGGCCGGAGGAGGGATGGAGCCTGCCCATGCACTCAGGGTGTAAAAACCTCTCTGCCTTGTGGTAACCCACCCCAGCATCGCTCCTGCCCACCAGAGGAGAGCCCAGCAGACCTTGGGGGGCACGGGACATGCTGAGCATCCATCCCACCACCAAATTCACTGCATCCCAATTAACCACAGTCATCGGAAAGGGAGAACTGTTCAGGGACAGAGGCATTGCTTGCTTGGGCTTCGAGGAGGATCCCGTGGCGCAGACCCCCAGCAGTCCCCGCCAGCCCCCCGCACACCCAGAACTGCCCTGAACCCCACCACACGGCCACCCCTTCCCAGCCACCTCGACAGCAGAGGTGTGCCCTCCTCTCCAGCCTCCAGGCTGAGCACTTAATTGATCGGATTATCCCTTATTTACTAATTAGCAGCCTCGTGCTCAGACGGCAGGAGCGGGGGCCGGCAGGGGCCAGCAGCACTTTCCCTTTATACCGAAGCAGTTGGTGTTTGATGGTGGCAGAGGCTCCGTCAGCAATTTGCTGTGATTCATTTCTGCCGGGTAAAACTGAAACTTGGCACGGTGCTTCCCCGGGAGCAAAGCACTGCTGCCGGGGAGAGGCAATGCCAGACTCTGCCCGCCTTTTAACTTGCCTTATTTTTCATTATTCTGCACCAGGGTTTGGTTTTCTGTGTTTAACGAGCTCTGTAATTACTGTCAGAGATAAAGTCTGCTGCTCCATGTAGGTAGCACTAACAGAGAAGTTATAACCCAAGGGAAGGGAGATGACAGCAACACCCAGAAGACCTGGCTTTTGTCCCAAAAGAGTTACCCACTGCGAGGACACATCCTCTTGTCCATCACCCGCCTCTCTGTGCCCTCCTCCACGCTGCTGCCCACGCCACAGTCTCTCGCTCCGGGTGTTCATCCGTCCTCCCCCGAATCAACACTCACTGGCTAATGCCACCGGCAGTCAGGCGAGTAAATTTGTGTCCACATGCCTGGGGAGAGGCAGACTACAGGATTAGTCCCACCGTGTCACCAGATGGTATTTTTATTCCCCCTGGCTCTTAATTAGTGAGAATTTGGGGACTTGGGGAAAAAAAAATCACCTGGCACCATAGTGTCCTCCCTTTCCTCCCCTTGTTTGCCGTTCTATTCCTGCCACCCTACCAACCACCTCTGCTGAAGGACAGAAAAGAGCAAACTATGACAGAAATGTCCATCCTTCGCAGCAGAGCCTGTGAGGTCAGCGAGAGTAGCCCAAGGATGTAAGATGCTAAAACAACAGAATCAAAGGAAAAGGCTTAAGGGTGTGTTGCCAGGTTGGATAAACCAGACAATCGGGGAGGAAGGACACTCAAATCCACCGATGACTCTAGCAGGCTGCGCAAGCATGTGTGGGTCTAGCTTCTGAGCCAAAGAGCACACCTTTTGACTTATTAGCAGCCAAAACCTTGTGTGCATTACTTAGAGGTGTCCCAGGAGCACATACAAACCAACACCTTTCCCTCCCAGAAGCCAGCCAGTTACACAAAAGGGAAGTCTGCCATCACAGAACCTCTCACAATACGTGTCCACGGGGGCAGGTTGCTCTGGGCTGGGGCTGCTGAGCCTGGAGGGTACGAGGCAGGGATGCTGGGGCTGTGGGATACACGTGGTACCCAGCATGGAGGACAAGCTGCTGCCCTGCGGCTCCATCCCGGCGGTCAGACACGGTGACATGGCCATGCTGCCACCAGCTCCCGCCTGATCAAGGGGTGATGCCAGTTGTGGGTAGAGTGGGGCAGGTCCTCCCCCCGCCACTACGTTTGCTCTCTTGCCAATGGATCAACTGTGTTCAGAGAGTTCCGGGCTGTATGTAGGTCAGGCACATTGCTGGCTCTGGCATTGCCATGAGGTTATTCAAATGAACAAGGATCCCCGTTCTCCCTCCATTCCACCCCCCCCCCCGATGCCCAGCCCTTGTCAGAGGGCAGCCTTGGCTCTCGTCCTAGAGACGAAGAGCATTTGTTTGAGGCTTTGAGCTCATTTGAGCAAAGCCAGCATCTGTGCAGCTCCTGGACCAGTACGGACACTGTGCCCTGTACATCCCCTCGAGCGATGCGCTCCCTGTTTGCCTGTGCACGAGGAGAGTTCTGGTCTGGGAGGGGAATAGGCAACACGACCCAGTTCATGGTTTTCTGTCAATAAGGCTGGCACTGCTCCCTTTCAGCTTTGTGAAATGGATGGGGCTGAACCGGCTCCCAGAGAAGGGGGATTTCTCTGCCAGGGCTCACTGCAGCATCGCCCGGGGCGGGCTGGGCAGCTCCAGGGAGGAGGGAGCTGGATGTCCCACCCGTGGTTGCTCCTCTCCTTGTCTATCCACGGGAGGGGAGCAGGTAAGAGACACCCTAACCTTCAACCTTGGGAGCCTCTGGTTTTGCCCACCCAGCTTTGATTCCCCCTAGAAGTCTTTATCACTCAAGGAGGAAACCCAAATCCTCTGGCACCTTGGGCTTCTCTTGGCCGGGAGGGGGGCATGGTAAGAGAGAGACAGAGCAAGCAGAGAAGAAACTTTCTCAAATAAAAAATATTCAGTAGTTTAGAGCAAACTTTGCACTAGCTGAAGGTTTGACCTTGTGTTCTCTCCTAGGAACAAACAAGAGAAGAACGAGGATCATATTTTGCCTGAAATTTGGAGTGGATCAAACCCCTGCTGTTCCCAGCTCCTGCAATGACTGGCTGTACACAACATGTATTTCCGGAGAATGAATTAAACAGCGAACCCGAGTACTGACTGTATTTCAAGAGATGTTTATTTGTCCTCACTGCCTCTCTATAAAGAGTTGCACAAGGACTCACTAAATTTTAACCCCACATTGTTCTTGGGTAAACACGGTGCCTTATCCAACGTGAGGAGTGCTCGCAGCCGAGATAAGCACACGGCGGGTAGCTCGTGCTCTCCGGAGCACACAGCCTCTCGGCAGCCCTGGGCATCAGCGCCGCACGCAGACCCCGGGGCAGCCAGATAGTTCCCGATTGCCTGCAGACCTCCGACAGTTTTCTGCACTTTTCTACCAAAAAGTTATTTGCAAGAAGGTGGGCAACGACCTTGGTCTGCAGAAGTGTAGATGAGCCGGTAACTTACATCTCACCTCCTCTCCTTATTTTATGTTGTGGAAAGGGGACGAGAAAGGGGGAGAAACCATGAATGTTGGCCAAAGAGCTGTGCTGTGACTCCCCACCAAGTCAAGCCCCAGGAGCAGCCTTGTCTCGAGGTTCCCCTGCCCCAGCTCCCACCACCACACGGAGCAAGTGCTGCCGTGGTCCATCCCTCGCACGCCTTTCCTGCGGGCAGCGATGGAGAGGGTGAAGCACTGAGAGCTTCCTCCTCCTGAATTTGCACTGTCACACCCAGGATCACTGGTGAACGCACCAAAAAAAGCCGAGGGGGATTAAATACCACTGCATACTTTCTGTCCTCTTTGATTTCAAGGGTCTACACAGGCTGCACTTTTGGACCATCTGCTGGTACCCAGAGGGGTGGGGAGTTAGGTCTGCACCACCATCACATTCAAGTAAGAAGAGCAGCCTGGAGCGCTGCATTTCTGGGGGAAAAAAAAAATGCTTTTGCTGCTCGCGAGGGAAAGGCTGAGTAAAAGGATGAAAAGTAAACCCCGGCGCCTCGGCACAAAAGCTGGGCCAGCTCTCCCTGCTTTACCGGGAGCCCCCGAGAAGTCCCCACCTCCCTGCTTTTGGGGGTGTTTTGGGGTGTTTCCCCCACTTTGGGGGGACATAGGCACAGGATGCAAGATGCTGCATGGGGTTCTCCAAAAAGAAGAAGGATCTGTGCCTTGTAGAAACATTTCTGAACTCATGTTTGTTCCCTCTCCTGGGTCTGGGCAGAATGTCAAAGCCTGCTCTGAGCTGGAAATATTTTAAGACTAGCACTCACTGGAGACTGAAACAATGGCAATTCTTCAGCTACTGAGGCTTTTATAAAAGGGCTTTTGACATAGAGGCTGCTTAGGGTTGGGGATTTTTTTGTAGTTGGTTTTTCTCCCGGAAAGCACTGTGCTAGTGTCCGTGAGCGTGTTTGTGTGCACACTTTCGCATGTGCAAAATAATCTCTTGGCTTTCAGCTGGGCCGTCGGTGCGAATGCCCGCGAGGATGCCTGCGGCCCCGCTCCAATGCAGCCAATTCCAGCGAGGAGGGAGGCAGCGCCGCTCACACGGGATGCCATGCAGCCGCGCAGGAAGAAGACATTTTAGAGTAAATGTCAGCTTTTGCGTTCTCAGTTTGGGGCTTTTTTTAAACGCGTGGGTGGGACTTTTAATGCCCAGATGAAGCTCAGACGGTTTCGGTCTCCAGGGCTTATCCAGAAGATTCATACAAACACTATGGAAAGTGTCTCTTTGCTCAGGAGGATGAAATTTGGCACTGCAGAGATTTTAACCCGGTATTCCAGCAAGGAGCCTCGGTGGTTAGTGTGTCTTATCTGATAAAGGCTAATCAGCCCTCCTTCAGGCACCATTCAATTCCTATTTTCATCTGCCTCCCGTGCATATTGCGTTATCTGCGATACGTACTCACATGCAGGCAAACCAGCGCGAATTCTGCTCAGCTCTGGTCTTCCCTTGACACAAGACCAACAGGCAAGGAAAAGGGTGAAGAAGTCCACGACAGACCCCCACGACCAGAGCCCTTGCAATCAGCCCAGGCAGCTCCCACCCAGCTCTTCGGCACTGCTTGGAAACCAGCGGTGTCCAGCACCAGTTTGCACCAGTGTGGGGATGGGATGCCAATGGGGAGCAGGTTTCCTGCACAGCCCCGCTGTCGGCTGCCTGCCCCGAGCTCAGCATCCCCCAGCCCCAGCGCCTGCCCCGCTTGTGCCGTCCCACCGAGTCCTCTCTCCCTGCTAGGTGCCTGAAGCCTCCTCAACAATTATCCCAGTTGCTGTTTGTTCAGGCGATGTGGATTTAGCTCTCCAGCCTCATGTGTAGTGTGTGTATAGGGAACCGCTACTTTCCAGTATAAATCACATTCCTTACAACACTCCAAAGTAGCGTTTTCAACCTCAGGGTGCTAATAGGATCCAGCAGGAGAAAGAAATGTCAGCTAAGTAGCAGGCGCTGTTTGGAGAGTGCAATGGAGCTGATCCACAGCCCCGGGGCAAAAGGAGCAATCCCAGGGCAAAGGTTAAAGAGTTCAGGAGCACTTCAGCCTACTTAATTGCAACAGGCCTCTTACAGAGGGCAAGATGGATGGCTCAGGCCGGGCAAGGGGGGCAGAACGGGGCCAGCGGCATCGCCAGCTGCAGGCACGCAGGGAGCCAGGGGACCGCGGCGGAGGGGACCGTGATGGAGGGGATCGTGATGGAGGGGACTGTGATGGAGGGGACCACGGCAGCTCCTTGCCCCTTGCGTCTCCCCAGGATGCTGCTGGATGGCAAGGTGGCCTACACCACACCGGGACACACCCCCCCCGGGCCACCAGCTCTGTCCCCTCCGCTGGGAGCCTGTCCCCAGCCTTGGGCGATAAATGGGAATTTATATTGGAGCGGGTTGACGCTGTGGAGGTTTTGTTGCGAGAGCTCAGCACAGCACTCATCCAGGCAGATAAATAACCGGTAGCGAGAATGACTCCAGCTGCCAAGGAAATGTTTCTTGCTCCCCTGAAAATCATAAGGAACATTTTAAGAGGAAAGAGAGGGAATCGGTTAGTGTTGCCATTCTTGTTATTTTTACAGGATTTGTTTTCTGATTTCCTTTTATTTTGAATCTTCAGAATCTGAACATGTTTTCTATCAGCCTCAAGGTGCTTCTGCTGGGAGGGTGCCTCAGATAATATTTTTAGTAGAGTTTTGACTTGTTTTCTGACACACATCTGATAAGTGTCATCAAAAGCTGATGTTTTGCACGGAAAAGGTCTTTTGCGTGATTTTTTTTATCTAAAGAAAAAAAAAATTAGAATAAAAAGATTTTATTCATTTCTCACCAGCGAGGTTTATGCTGTTTCCCTGGTGATAAAAGCACAAGGCTGGCTCTTGAGGCATATGCATTTAATTCCCAGCTCCACCACAAACCCCCGCAATGACCTTGAACAAGCCACTTAGGCTCCGATCCCTTTGGGGATGAGATTTTTCTGTTAAAGCTCCCGTTTGGTCTCTTCGGTTGGGATAACATTTGGAAAAAACCATGTTCATCTCACGTGGGTCCCCTGTTCCCCACCCCATCGCCCACCCAATCATCCCACGGGACCCTCGCTGGAGGTGCTGCCCTG
>NW_009596806.1:0-457 GCF_000690535.1 Cariama cristata
AGGTCTCGGTGATGTGCTGGGGCTTGGAGAGCGAAGGGTCACTCTGGTCCAGCAAGGAGAAGGTGACGCGGTAGGAGAAGGGCCACTCCAGCAGGTTGTCGTACTCGCCTGGCAGCACGCGGATGTAGACGGAGAGGTGGCTGCTCTCCCCGCTCCCGTTGCCGTTGAGGAACGCCGAGACCTGGAGCTTGTAGCCGTACTTGTGGGTGTAGAAAGGGGGGCTGAAGAACTCGTAGTTGCTGCGGGCTTTGGCTTCCTGCAGCTTGCGGGTGTAGTCGGCGATCTTCCAGATGAGAGTCCCGTCGCTGCTCAACGACAGCTCCTCCACGTCCCGTCGCAGCTCCAGGATCTCCTGGCGTTGCCGGCTCACCAGGGCGCACACCATGCCCAGGTGCACCTTGGTGCTCTCCTCCAGGTGCCGGCCCATGGCCAGCTTGGGGCACTGTGGGGACAGCGG
>NW_009596806.1:524-1048 GCF_000690535.1 Cariama cristata
ATGCTGTGGGGATGTCACGGAGATGTTGCTGGAGCATGAGGGTGCTGGAGCAGGACGGCACAGGGATGCCGTGGGGACACAGGGGTGGCACAAGGACACCCGGTTGGGACGGCACGGGGACATTTGGGTGGCAAAGCGACACAGGGGTGAGGCAGGACAAGGATGAGGACACCACGGAGCCACATGGATGGGACAGAGCAGAACAGGGACACCACAGGGGACGGGACAGGTGTCAGGGCAGGAGAGGTGTGGGCATGCTGTGGGGCACAGGCACGCCATGGTGGGGACGGCACAAGGATGCCAGGGCGGGATGGTGACGGGGACGCTGGCGCAGGGCGGGGGACACGCTCACCCGGTGCTTGCAGCCAGCTTCCTTGAAGGGGCAGAGCAGCATGGCGGTGTTGCAGCTCTCCTTGAGGTGGGTGGGCACGTCCTCCCGGGCGATGCTGGGCGTCCCACACTGGTTGGGGCAGGGCACCGGGTACCGGGGACACTGGTACTGGTGGTTCTGGGGACGGAGAGTG
>NW_009596806.1:1085-1301 GCF_000690535.1 Cariama cristata
CGGGGTGGGGGTCCCCGTGGGCCGCGTCTCACCTGGATGGTGTCGAAGACGAACTCCTTGGCACAGTAGGTGCAGGGCTGGGTGCGCTTGGGGCACTCGGCCAGGGCGTGCTGGGACAGCAGGCGCCGCATCATGCGGGCCCCACACTTGTTCTCGCAGTACACGCTCTCCTGGGGACACGTGCCTTGGTGGCCCTGGGGACCGCGGCAGCGTCGT
>NW_009596807.1:0-1038 GCF_000690535.1 Cariama cristata
TTTTTTTTTTCCACTGAGCCAGAAGAACAACAGAGACTATAATACATTGGCTAAGGAACTAATTCAGAAGAAATGTAGGGGATGATCCACCTGCTTTCAGCCGCCGCGTGGCTGGACTCACTTATATATAGAAGGGTGGGAAAACAGAAGAGTGTACAAGCTGTAGTTTTTGTCATTTTTTGGATTGTGAGTTTTGCTGAGGAAGATTAGTTATTGTTATTCTTTATGGTACATCATACTGACTACATAAATAATGTTTTGTTGCTTGCAAGAAGTAAAGAACTGATGCACGTAATAAGTCAACCTCCCTATTGCTGGACTTGGCTGAAAAGCCGTTCATGAGTCTAAACAGATGTTTAGAACAATGAAAAGATTATGGGCTGTATGTTTATCTTTAAAAAGAGAATATTCAAGAGTTCATTCAGGCTCAGGATCCAGTCTTTCCTGGAGGACTTTTCCTAGCTAGATTAAAGCAAAACTTGATGATCACAGAAAGACATTTTTCAAATATCATAAAAGAGATTCCTTTCCTTTGGAAAGCAAAGACTAGAGCATGTGGAAACTGCATTGCTCGCTACGTGTTTTTTGAAGAACCAGACTGATAACAAAAATTCTTTAATTCTTTGAGCCTAAGGTTTGGGGTTTTGGTTTTTTTTTTTTGTTTGTTTGGTTTGGTTTGGTTTGGTTTTTTTGTTTCCTGCTAAGATTTCAAGTATGATAATTGCTAACTGATTACAGTTCTTGATAGATTGGTAGAAGACAAATCTTATAAATGTTCCTTAGGTAGAATAAATTAATGTTTTTCTCCTGTATTTAGAAATATTTTAAACAGTATTAATGCTTACAGAAGTGATCAAATATTTACCTCTAGAAGGTCTGCTTGTGTGCAGTTCTACAGTTCAGGTGCAAATAAAACCACCTTTCTATCCAAATATTATGTGTTATTCAAATTTCTCCTGAAAGAAGGGACTTCTTTGTAAATAACCTTATATTTATTTTAATGTATGATCTGTATGTGTCAGTATTGATTCCTCTGCG
>NW_009596807.1:1063-48079 GCF_000690535.1 Cariama cristata
TCCCCTTTCTATGTGATCTTTTTGTGCTAGTGATCTTGTATTTACCCAGTAAGCTTTCATTCCCCTTCCAAAGTGTTTAACATTTTAACAAAAATATTCTGTCGGTAGATAAATTTTCTTTTGAGTTACAGCGACATTAAATAAAGAGTCCTTCTGGCATGAAAGCCAGAGTAAGCATTAATAAAACTAGAATCAGCAGATCCACCAAACCCCCTCCCCAAAACAATCATCTATCAGAGACAGTGGCAACATCTATCTCCTGCGTAGTCTGATATAAGAAAATATGTTTTCCAGAATAAAGTGATACCATAATAAAAATGCTATTATCTTGGCAAACAAATATCCGGGCTTCATTGCAATGTGCAGCAGTTAGGCTCTGTGCTTTGTCTTCTGTGAAGAGGAAGCATTAACATGTGACAGTATTATAACTTCTTGAAGTAATCTCTTCATTAGGTTGCAGAAAAAGTGTATGTGGCGATACAAAGAATGTTTTATCCGGAGAGAATGGGCCTCTCTCCAGTGTCAGTGCTGACTATCATGTGCTATCTGTACCCATGCTCCGAGCCGCGAAGATGCAAGCTGGCTTTTAATTCAGAACTGCACAGACACTTCAGTGCCTCTACTCACTGGTTGATCTAGGAGGAAGGATATGTTAGCGAGTAGAAAAATTATTAGCCTGAAGGGATCACACAGATGAGCAGGCTCTTGTTTAATTACCTAGAATTATGGGTAGAGTGAGAGTGTGACTTTTTGACATGTTCGATTGTTGGGATTCTTAAATACTTGGGAAAGGCATTGTTGAAGTGGGTGGAATGAGTAGACGGATGACTCATTGCAACAGGCAAAGACCTGGAAATGATTGCTGGCTTTATAGCGCCTCAGAGAGCAGTATAATTTCCGTACCACCTTCTCAAGGCCAGCAAGTTGTATCAGTAGCTGCCTCTTAGACTGACATGGCAAAAAGATGGATTGCAGCACAGGACTGGTGTATTCTAACCTCAGACTGCTTCTGGATGAGGTTATGGCCATAAGTGAGAGAGGCTCAAACGTCAGGCTGCATCCTTATACAGAGAATGCATGTTGCATTTGTATACATGGCATGCAGGTGACTCAGTTACTTTGCCCACAGGAATCCTCACTCATGAGAGGAAATTTGTAAGGCCTCTGTCCTCAGTGATTTCAAGACATAGAGAAAGGAAATCACTCAGCAGAGGCTAACCTCTTATCATCCCAAGGCTGGTAGTAATCCAAAGCATTCCTAGGCAAGATGCTTAATGGGAGTAACAAAAAAGCAGCTGAATATAAGCCAGTAATCTGGGCTCTGGCATCTGTGAAAGGAAAATAATAATACTATATTTCCTTCTCCAAAGTCTTCATAACTGGCAGCCAGAATACACTATGTAGGACAGTAATTTAATACCGTGCCATTTTTTCCCCAGATATGTTTTTGGGCAGAATTAACTCATGAAATAGCTATGAAACCTAGCAGAGTCATACTGTCCATTTGAAGCAAATTCAGCCATGAAGTCTGTAGTTTTTACATAGGTTAACAGGAGCATAGGAAAGCCTAGGCTTTAATTTGCTTTGCAGATAGATGTGAAATATAGAAATTATTGCTATTTTTGTGAGGTTTTCAGTTAGTTATTTGAACTAGGCACTTTTTTTCTTCTCATAATGAAAGAATGAGGACCCAGAATATATGTTGTAGAAGACTTGAGAAAAGATTCACAAAAACTCATTTGTCTGTGCTACTGATTTATCTCCTCTGAGGTGGCTCTTGACCAGCCCACCGACATATTCTCAGCACCTCAATCCCATTGCTCAACTGCAGATTGCAAGCAAACCCAAACTCTGGGGAAGATATAACTTAAATAAACGTTCCTTTTTTGAGCTTCACCAGTGTGATATATAATATATGTGCCTGGCACAGTGGGAATGAAAAAGAACTCAATTTATGATGGGGATGCTGGTTTTAATTCAATAGCTTGGCACATTAATAAAGAATGATTAAATGTCAGTATTTGGAGAAACTCATGTTATTCTAGAAGTGTAACATTCTGCTTGACAGAGTCTTGAACTCCAGTGAAGAGTAGTCCTTTAAATCTTGAAATCTGACTGCCCTTTGCCTGGTGGGCTGTCTTATCTGATGGAATGAAGGCCAAGTAAGGGTCTCCTTATTTGACCTTAATTTTCCTGTTAACCACCTACAGCTTTAACTCAAGATGCCAAGAATTTTCTTGGCGTAATTCCAGAGAGTGCTGGGCCAGTTTACAGCAGTGTAAACTCAGGATCTGAACTGTTCTCAGCTCCTTCAACCTTGTTGCCTGGATCTCAGGCCTGTTTCTGCCTCCCTATAGATCTGACATCTCTTCATTCCTTGGCTAGAATGATTTAGAACTAACTCACTTTCTCCCCCGCCCGGTGAAATGGCCATTGTTCTTGCCGTGCCTTGTGTGTTTCTTTGGAAATTTTGGAGATTTTTCAGTGGTCAATGTTGTCGTGCTGATTTTTTATAGTGGTCATCCAGTCTGACAGATCTGATTTTGATGTATTTGTATAATGAATATTTCTTACATTCACAAATACAGTTTAAAAGCGGTTCGTTTTTTTTTACCTCTCTACCATTGTAATTAAGTCTGGATGAATGGAGAAAAGAAATATTCAAATAAATATTTTTATGGTCATTTCATTCAAATGTCACTTTGTCTTTAACCTCCATGAGTGTTTGACATGTTAAGTAAATGGACTTTAATAATCTGATTTGTTTTTCCATTTGCGTATGTGAATATTTGTTTTGGAAGAGGCTGTAGTCTCATCCAGCCAGGTGAAGGAAAACATGCTACATGACTTATTAATATCTCAGTTAAGATTAAGAACTAGACTGCCAAATATCGAACACCCAAGGAAATCCTTGTTACCAATTAAAAGTTAAGCAGTTGCACACAAAAAAAATTCCGATAATAATATTAAAAAATCTGAAATGAATTAGGTCAATATATGGACTAATCTTCTTAAGGCTATTCTATGGGCAGAAACACTGGAGCAAATCAATAGTTCATTACAATGTACTTGTTCAGCTCTACCCTGAAATGATAAAGTTATTGCTGCTTTATTTAGACTCAAGAATTTCTGTAATTCAGTGCTCTGAAATTTCTTTTAAAGGCTAATTCACAAAAACCCTCATGGAGACTGCTAAATTACTGAGTGAAGGAGGTTAGAAGCTAAAATGCTGAAATCATTGGGTACCCAGATACATCATCTGAGTAAATTCAACTTGTGGAGGATGCAGAAGAGGTGGGAAGGAGCTGACATTTGCAAGGCAAAGACCACTATGTTTTCACTTATCAAGTTCAGGCTGACCTCCTGACTCCGGGGGATCAATCTCAGGCAGTGTTGCTGAAGGTACAAATTAGTAATAGAATCATGATAAGTTCATGCATTCAGCTGGAGGCAAACCCACTGCTTTTAATTGCCATGCTTGCTTCTACAGACTTGGAAATTAGTTTTATATCAAAAAGGATATCTTCTCTGCTATCCCATGGGGTGCTGGCTTACGAGATTTAAACTTGTGTGTAAATTGATTCAACTTGCATGCCAAATTAAGTTGTGATCTATTGCCAGTCATGATCAGATCCTGAGGGCATATCCCAATACCTCTGCACCGCAGTTCTGGCTCAAGGACAGTCTCTCTTTCCTTTTGTTTGGAAAATGTTTTTTCATTATAGTAGAGTTACTATATCTTCACAAACTATTTGGGACAGAATTTTTGGAGGAAAGATCAAAATGTATAGTTTCTGTTTCACAGCAGATTACTACGGACAGGAATGCTTCTTGCTGCCCTACTTCTCTGTAATACCAGAATGCCCTGTAATCCTAATCCTCACTGTTGTCTTTCCAACATAAATGGTTTTGAAGGAATCTGTAGGTTCAAGTGAAACTGTCTTTATTTTTATCACTCAGAAAACTCAGGAAGATTACAATAATCAGCAGCTAGTCTGTTTTTCTTAACAATATGTTTGTTGGTTTCATATTTTTTTCTCTTATGCAAAAACATTTTCTTTATAGATAGTAATTTATGAGCAATTCATTCAAACTCTAGAACTACACGTCTAGCAACTCAAACAGAATTGTCTTCTTACAGCTGTTGAAAATGTCATAAAAGCTTGATTTTTCTCAATCTACAATTAAAAATAAGTTTTGAAAAATAGTGGGATTTTTTTTTCCACTGCTGCCTAGGAATCTCTTCCCACCCTCTTGCAAACAGGAAATGCAGAAAGCAGGATTAGAGTTCATTTTAAAGAACTGGAGAGATAAATGTGTTTTTATTGATCCCTTGGTGCTCTGAGTCACAATGTTTAAACAGGCTGCTGCCAAAAAGTTAAATAATAAAAAAAAAAAAATCTTTTTCCCTTCAATGCTTTCTAGCTTTGTTACAGACCAGTCCAAGTGGGGCATATGTAACTAGAAATACTAGTACCTTATGAAACAGTAATAATTGCCATGTTGGGTCATATTTATATATGAATGTCAGGCTACAGATGAGAGGAAAACAAACAGGTTTATATCAAAGGAGGGAACTTCCCAGTGTTGAAGAATTTCATTTCAAAACTGAAATTTTTAATTAAATCATTGTAGAAAATGCAAAGGGTAGTATATTCATTCTCTATAATAGGAAAATATCATCCTTTTTTTCCCCCAAAGTAGTACAATATACTTATCTACTACATTATAATTTTAAAATATCATGTTAGCTCAGAAGGGCAACAGCCTCTTTAGGAGGTGAGAGCAAAATCTTCCGCAGCAGTCAAAGCCAGACAGATCACAGCAGTGATGACCTGATAGTAATGAGTAGTCCTTGATTTGCAGGCAGATGGTCTGTGTGACCTACTAAATCCCTATAAATTTTGTCTTTTTTTTTACTTTATGAGTTTTTTCTGCAGTCTTGGCTTGATATCGGTGAGTTAGTGTGTGAGATTAGTTGTTCTTTGGACTCGTCTTAGCATGTTTTATTTTTCAGTTGTAGAATAATTATTTGTTACATAAGCCAAAAATTTCCAAGTGAGGTGTTTTACACTGATTTCTAAACATATTCTGAAGTATTGATATAAATATCTCAAGCTTCTAAGTGGAGACAGGGTTCATATAGCATCTAGAATCACTGAAGACTGAAAGAGTTCACCAACTTTAACAAATGTTTTCATTCTAAATAGGAGAGACACTTTCAAAGGTCCCTAAATCAATGAGCCTTAGATCCCTCAGTCACATGAACATTTTTGAAAATGTTGTCCTAGTTGCCTGTTGAACATGTGACAAAAGAATGACAAAGAGTGAATTTTCTAATTGATTATTTAGAATCTGTGTAGGAAAGCTACTCAAGATTACATTTTCCCCAAAAAAATTCATGTTCATTTTTTAATTTATTTAGGAATAAATATAAATATATTGTAGTAAATTTAAAAATGTGTGCGTGCAAGACTGTGGAAAAATTGGTCCAGTAAGACCCAACCCATTGAAAGCAAAAAGACTGTCTGGGGCAAAAAGTATATCTACTTTTAGTCTTCTACACTGTGAAAGGAAGTTAGCAGTTTAATTAGAAATCATTTTAAAATCATTTGATATGCTTAAATGCAGTTAGAATACTGCCTTTCTACCTGTTAAACTGCAGAAGAGGGGTTTTATTTTGCAAAACACATAGTAGACTGAAGGCAGCATTTTCATTCCTTGGTTTCTTCTCTAGAGCAGTCTGAGACTCCCATCGGGGCTGAAGGTAGTGTCCTTTTTGCAATGTCGACTATTGTACAAATGAGATGTTTTTAGACTATTATTGTCATTTACACTCTTCTTTTTCTAATTAGGAAGTGATTAAGAACCATTTTTTCACTTACTTCTCCCCACTTAAAGCAGGGGAGGATAAAATGAGGTCACATCTCAGCAAGGCTTTTGTACATCTGTATGCTTTTTAATGAATGCAAAATACGCTTATCCTCCAAATTGCCACCAAACTAAATATTGGGAAAAAGAATCTTTCCATCCTTCATCATATTCTGCTTGCCCAGGACTTTGTAAGGATTTCCCACAGCTAGTGGCTTCTGCTGTGGCCACTTGCTGTGCCCACCAGTTTTAAAGGGCTGCGGAAGAAAAGCAGAACAAGCAGTTTTTCAGAAATTCCTGGAGCCTGTTGTAATTCTTTGTTGTTAGATCTTGTGCTGAAAAACACTCACAAGAGCTCTGCTGGCTGGGTTTGAAGACTTTCTGCAGCTTCAGATTCTTGATGTGCTACAGCAGGCATTTCAAATGGTGTGGGCACTTGGAGAATATGTGCAACTGGTGCTTCTGTGCCATCTCGTTGAGGAGAAAGGGAAGGTCCACGAGTCTGCCGTGCTCGTCAAACTTTATCCCATTCCATTAAATATTTGGTCAAATAGTTCAAAGTATCCACTGACTTTCCTTGGTAGATAGCCCTACTCATTTTGTGTGTGTGTGTGTGTGTTTGACCGAATGTTTCTGATGCTAACCAGTTGAAATTTTAAACACTTGTGCAACGAAGCAACCAGCAACACTTCCAAGTGTAGAAACACCTAGAGTTTAAAGTAATGGTTCAGGTGTGTGTGTTTCCCATATCAGGAATGTTAAGTTCAGCTGCCTAAAGTCAGCTGCAGAATTTGGATGGGGTTTCATAAATTCCTCATATACTTTTCTTTCCCTTCTTTCATACTCACCCCTCTTCTGCATACCGAAATATGGGAGATAGTTTAAAATATTATGTTACCTCATTTTTCACAATATCCTGCACTAGGGTAAAGGAAAACTTAAGACTCTCCTTTTAGACCATAATTTCAGTATTCTCCCCAATTGATTTAAACCTGAATCACAGTAAAAAATGCAGACTAATAAAATGCTCTATGATTTATGTCACTTTTCTTTTGACAGCTCTTCTTCCTCTTGCAGGCAAGTGTTGAAAGTGCTTATTTTAAGACCTCAAGTAGTTTAAATTTCTCCTGGAAGCTTTCATTAATGTTGGTTACCCTTATAAAATTTTTTCTTAGTCCTTGCACGTTGTAAGCCATGTCTGATTGCAAGAGGGAAACAAGGAACTCAAAAGGACCATTAGAAACAAGAAAAGAGGTCAAAATTCACAAAAGAAAGAAATGAAGAAGATAAAGGAATGAAATACAGTGTCATTATTTACCTTTGTCTGCTTCAGTGTTGCTAGCTGATGGGACTTACATATTTTTGTGACTCTTGGATTGACTCTTGTGTTGACTCTTCCATCCGTGATTTCATCAAAATAGTGAAATTATAGTGTTAGCTGTAGGATATGATCAGCAAATGTAGTTTTATTTTCCTGCAGAACTGAGAGGATTTATAAATTTTCTAATGTGTCCTCAGTGTCATGATAATTCTACAAAATGGCCATTGAACAATCAGGAAGGCATAAGGAAATCTGATGTGCCTGGAAAAAAATTCAATTAGTTAATATATGCTCACCTCAGCTATATTTACCCTGCAAATCACTGGCAGTAAATGGGGGGAATTTATCATATTTCTCCTCAAGTGTGAAAGCTTAGAATCAGCACTTGAGAGGGGAAGACTGAGACTATGGGCAAGGTTATGCCATCATGTGCCTTTCTGAGACTAGGGAAGACAAGGACCAGAGTCACTCGTGATTTTGTCCTGAGCAGGCCATGGGCTGACAGACTTACACAAAAAAAAAAGGTTTAGGAGTTGACCGAAGGCAGGCTGTGGGGGAGCAGACAGCCTGCCCTCCTGATGTACACCCAGTCACAGAGATTTTCTTAAACTGTCTTGATGCCAGCTCAGGAAAGACCTTATCTGTTTTGGTACGTTAGGAAGTAACACCTTGCAGAAAAAGAATGTATAGTTATCACTAATGAAAAGAAATAATACGAAGAAATGTTTTCACTACTAGAAATAGTTCATACCCATGCTTCAAATAAGAGGTCTATCTTTTCAGGATGTGATTTTGCATACATTTGGCGCTTCAGCAGATAGCATGCCCCCTGGAACTAGTTTATATTACAAATTAATGTTCTTTATGCTTGTTTATACTCACAAACAATTGGAAGCTTATCATATGTACAAATGCATTAATCACCACATGTCACTGAGTAGGTTCAACAATTTTCTTTCTATCAGTTGCCCGTGGGTTGTTGGTTTTCAGTCCTCCCTATTCTCAATTATTTATTCTTGATGTAAGATCAGTCACCTGATTCATAGGGTATGGAATAATCAACTCTCTGATTAGATGACCAAAGTATATTTAGAAGTATTTTAGACAGTAATGAAAGGCAAATATTTGGTGAAAAGCAACAATTGAGATTATCAGCTGTAGAAGCTGGTGTAAGTCTGTTGGATAAGATGACAGATAATATTTCAAGTTATAGCTATTCCTTTCTGATCATGGAGTACCAAAGCCTTCCCCCCCTCCCCAAAAAAAAAAAAAAGAAAAGAAAAAGAAAAAAGAATTTCCCTTTACCTAACAAGTTTCCTATGCAAAACAAATTGTAGAAAATTACAAAATATGGAGGCAAAGCATTTATGATTATGTGATTATGATTTGTATTGGTGTTTAAGATTAGACATTCTCTATCTTATGGCTTCCCAGTGTTATGAAAAAAATAGTGATGTGAGTTATCTTCTAAGTGTTGGCGGGACAGATTGAGCACGTTCAGGTGTCGTGTAGCTTGATATGGTAACTGTTTGATATCTGCATTTTGCTATCAAAGGACATTTGTGCGTCACTCAGTAAAATGAATTTTGCTTACCAGTTTATTACACTGACTGCAGTGGGAGTCTGAAGGGTCTAATTTCCATTTATCTGACTAACTTTTATGACTATAGTACATTTTCATTATTCTTAGAAGCAAGGACAAAGGCAGATTAGAAAGAAAGCACTTATTAGCATGAATTATTGTCAGGGTTTGCACTGCAAATGATTCTGCAGATCAAGTGGAAGCTGGGCTGTTCTCTGCCTGAAGAACATCATTCTAAAATGGCAACACATACTATGATTTTTAACATCGGTGCTTTCAAAGGTATTTGAGCTTCGTATTTCAAAGGGCATTCACAAGTTCTCATATCTGACTATTCACAATGAAATAATAAAAATCATGACTCTGAATAATGGGATGTGTATTGAAAAAGAAAAAAAACCCACTGTGTGGGGACACAGAGCGGATGAGTCAAAATTCTCCAATTATTTTAGAGAAAATGATTTTATGTGTACATTGTTGGAGGAAATGCCACGAAAATTTCACTGTCTCATTTGATGCGTATAAATTGTATTAGCATTTGAAGGTACATGACTGAATTTAGATCTGTGGATCTATAGTGATCACAGGCAGTGCTTTCATAGTGCTGCTCATTCAGCGGACTTAACATTGTGTGTAGCAATTGCATGGCACAGGAAGAACCAGGAAATGTAGTCCTGTAACCTCTTTCTAATTGAAGAAATATCACTGGAACAGTTTCCAAGATGAATTAAAATTTTTCCAAACAAAATATTTGTACTAGGACATTGTGAAATGTGAAACAATAATTATATTGATAGGCAAATGTTTCCTGTCTAATAAAATTGGCTCATGAGGCATTGAATTCCTTCTCTGAGAATTATCTTGGTTTGCATTCAGTACAGGGCACTGTGAAGTCTGCAGTGAGAGTTTAAAACAGAGCTTGAACTGGGAGGCAAGGCAGCTAAAATGAAAAACAGAAAAAACTGTTCTTTTCAGCTGTGAGAGAACAGAGAAGTCTTAAACAGACGATCTGTTGAAAAGTCTTCACGGGCCAGATGCTTCAGCAATAAGAGGGCAGGTTCACAAAAAAATTTCCGTCCAGCCATCTGAAAACTGCAGCTTATTCTGGGAGCAAATCCATCAGAAAAAAATGAAGTTGCAGAGAGTTAGGATGCCTGAGCTTTCCAGGAAAAATTCCTAAGAAAATACAAGCAAGGTCACGTGAACAAAGCTACTCAAGGAAATTCTAAGTTTGTTTCCCTGTGTGTAACTCATGATACAGTTTCTCGCACCCAGGAATATATGCAAACATTAGTAAGAATCTTAACTTACTGCAGCCCCAAAAAGAAGCCCCAAGACGTATTGAAGGTTCAGTGTTTGGCTTTTGATAGCGATCAGTGCATCCATTGCAGCCAACCCTTTGCTCACAGAAACATTGCTGCAGTTGGTTCAGAAATATCTTGATGACTCAGTCAAAAGGACCATCAACTGTTTTTCAGAAAGGCACAACTGTCAAAAAATGGCTTAGATGGAACCTGCGCTGTGAATGAGTTCTGTTACAGTACTCCACATCTTTATATTAATATATGGCTTTCATCCACTGTGAGACAAACATGTTTGAGCAGTGTGTGACTTCACACATAGATAAGGACAGAAGCGATGACTCTGAGCTTAGACATGTTGCAGAAGCTCAAGATGAAAATCATCATTTGGAGCTTTTTCCAATTTATAGGTCATTCTTTTTACTTTTATTTTGAAAAAAAAGGAGTGCCTTAATAAGTACTTTTGTACCATGAGTGAATTTGTCCACGATAAGTAAGGTAAGAGAGCTACTGTTCCAAACTCATTATGGCTATTCTTCTATTCCTGCCATATCTAATTTAATATTTCCTGGCTTTGTGGGGGTTGGGAACTCCCATGTTACCCCAAGTCCATGATTGCCTGCATCCTCAGAGTAAGGAAAGGTACAGTCCTGGACCACTGATATCAGAGAGAGTTTCAGCATTGACTTTGAGAGGAATCAGGTGAAATTTGCAGGACAGTCTGCTGAAGCCATGTATATCAGATGGATCCAGCCTTCAGGCTGAGATGAGGTCAGACAGGACGCTAAACATCTTTTAGTCTATCTTTAGTTGAAAGTAATTTCTATACAAGGACATTTTGCTGTAATTGTGAAGCTTTTTTGTCTTTCTTTTTTTTAACTGAAGATTTGAAAATTTGCAAAGAATTCTGCTCTTTGATTTATAGAGACCCAAGCTGCAAAGAGCGGATGAAAAGGAGTTGTCAGCTGCATCTCCACAGGGTGTTGCTCCGGCAAACTGAAACTGGGCTTAATTCCTCTCTTCTCCATCAGGACAGCCCCACGATGACCTTAGAGGGACCATGAGGCTGACAAACCCATGAAGTACGCTGCATGCTGCCTGGGATCCTGAGCAGTTGCAGGTGGCTTCTTATGTATGAAAGACAGTCATCTGTAACACTGTTACATCTGAACTCCTGTTAATCTGACCTCTTTCACTGGTGGTGAAATTTCCTTTTATTTGCTGTTCCATCAGGACATGACTTTTTAAAACTCACTGAAAGGGGCCCTGATGTGGATATATTTGAATTACAAAGAGCATGTGTTTTCCATTTTAAGGAATGTCAGTCTAAGCACTTAATTAAGAAGTAGGTACATCTGGTGTTTTAAGTAAATATATTGTAGTTGTTGTCAGCCTTTCCAAGCAAAAATTTAAATTTCCATATAGCCACAAATTCCACAAATTACAAGAGCAAACTGTGTCCATAGTGCCTCATAGTTGCTTTAATCCTGAATCCAAAAACATGACATTATTTTTTTCCCTTGGTTCTATGCGTCAAAAAGAAAGGAAGAAAGAAGCAACAGCACCAGAAGCATACTAAATGTTCTATTTTTCGCTTTTTACAAGAATGGATTTTGAACGATTGAGATCAAAAAAGCCCAGAGGACATCTGTAAATGATAGCTCAGCTGTCCTGAGGAAAATTCGTTCATTGGTTTTATTACCTCAACCCTGCGTGCCTGCCTGGAAACTAAATAAACAGATAGTTTGCCAAGATGAAACATCGACATCCAGAGTACAGAATTTGACTTGGGATGCTATAGACTTAGCTCCCAAATCAGGATGGTCTGCTAACGAAGTATGATAGGACATCTTCCAGGATAAAATAGAGTAAAAGCTAAACTGCATAGCTCTTGCAGCTAGACAGACAAACCAGCGGATTGTCTACTGTCCAATTGTTACTACGAATAAAATAGTAATAAAAACTAAAAAATAATAAAAAAATGCCAAACAGTAACTTTTAATGGTGCATATTTTTATGTCAGTATTCTTCATCTCCACCATTAAAACTAGTATCTCTAGTACAAAGTGTGTTAGGTAGAAGACATAATCTATTTCATCCTATCCATAATCATCATAATTAGGTTATGTGAAACCCATAATGTACATCTATTACCTTAAAGAGAATAGGTCAAAGACTAAGTCACAGCTTTGTGCCAGGTAGAAAGCTTGACAAAGGTGCACGACTCTCCACAAGAGATAAATCAGTTTCCAGTGTGGCAACTTCCATCCTGTTTTTTAAGACATACGGAGTATTTGACCTGAAGTCTTAGTTCATAAACAAACCACAAAATTTCATGCAGTTAGTGAGGATAATACATAATCTGAAGTAATGCAGGCTCCCTTTCAGTTTTAGAACAAACAGCTTTATTTGAAAGAGATAGCACAGCATATATCTTCTAATATTGGATAATCACCTGTAGCATTAAGATAAAATCAAATGGAGAGCAAGTATTCCTGGGACAGAGAGAAAAGGGTGTTCAAGGAGTTTCCAGACACGGGACATCATTCTCACTAAAACTAAGGTAAGTACCTGACCCGAAACTATATACTACATATATTAACTCTTAAAATGAAACTAGTTACTGTTGTGTCCTGAGCTCTTAAGTGTTTTAAGGCAGTTATCTTATGTTATTTGTCAATAGTTTTAATAAGCAAGAAATGCAAAAGAAGAGATGTAACCATAATCAAATGATAAAGAATAAAAATCCGGTCTGTATGCTGAAATAATCCTTAACAGTTTATTTCCATTGTGGCCAGCATGTTGGTTTAGTGAACTCAGTATACTCAGATCATGAAGTTATTATGGAATTACTGCTATGAAAATTGCTGTGTCATGAATACCACTCTGTCAGCCCAGGCTGGCTTGACGAGACCTGCCTGACAAGGTGGTCATTAAATCCAAACAGGCAACTACTGAGCATGGAACACCTTGGGGCAACGGGCTGGCCGAGGCCTCGGTGACCAAGGGGGTGCAGGTCTGGAGCAGTGGGCGGTTTGCCAGAGGCTGACACAGAAGCTGAGTGTTAGGAGAAGGGAATATAAACAGAGTGAATCCCCACAGAGATGGTAAGTGTGTTTAATGAGGGGGAAGAGGACAGCAGTTGGGTTTGGATCCAGGAGCAAGGCACCCAGAGAGCGGTGTTTCAGGTCCTTAGAGCCATCACCTGCTGGATCTGTGAGCATCCCAGAGGGGAAATGGTGGGATGGTGTAAGTCCCATGCTCTGGAAATGTTGTTCTTTGATGTCCTAGGTGTACCTTTGCAGCTGGAGAGATGGAGTGTCGCTGCCTGTTTCTGAGATCCTGAATCATGAGAGTTCTCCACGTGTCGGACATGCTATCATGACAGAGGGTGCCAGTGAGTCTTCTACAACCAGTCTCCCTGCCTCAAGGTCAAAGACTGAAGAACTTCAACTAAGAAGTGTAGGATAAACTAGGAATATGACTGTAAATGTAGTCATTGAGGACAGCACATTGGCAAAGATGTGCTTAATCCTTCCAGAGCTCCAGTGTGCTGTGAAGGCAAGTAAGAAGGAGAGAACGGTCACTCTAGTGTAAAGTTCAGGCTTTCCTGCCTGTGCTGCTGACCCATTTGGATTTGCTTTGCTTTGCTGTGCTTCACCACAGCGTGTGATACAGCACTTACAGCTCTGTCAGCAGTCACTGGCCAGTCTTGCGTGCCAGGAGGAGAGACCCTCCCATGCTTTTGTGACCTCTGGGCTTGATTATTATCTGCAGGAATGAGATGACTAAGCTGAAAAATGCTCAGCTGGTTTGTAATTCAGCAGATGAACTTGACAGGCTGCTGAGAAGACGGCACCCACACACCCTGCTCTCTGGAGATGGGTGCCTGTCAAAGGCAGAGATAGACTGAAGTTTTCAGTACTCTGCATTAAAGCCTAAGTGATTTATACCATTAACTTTTCTTCCACACTGGCTAACATTTCACCTGAAGAGGAGAATGTTACATTCAGCAATGATATCAGTTGGTATGAAGGGCAGGGATTCGTCCTCAGTTGTCTGTGTTTCTGGGTGTTAATCTGTAAATAGACAGTATTACTGTAGGCCTCATCATTTTTACATCAAAGTGCAGTTTATACTCCTCTGAGCTACTCTGCAATATCAGACAAAATCACAAAACTATTTCAATGCTGGGGAATGTGAGGAAAAAGTTTCTGTTCTCTTGGTGGTGCTCAAATGTGGCCTGAAGTCTGGTCCTACTGAAGGTGAAGTTGGGTGCATCTGTATCCACACTAGCAATTAGCTGTTTTCTGGTTTACTCCCAGGCTATGCTCTAGAGTGAGCTAGCTATTTCCTTCCAAAAGGAGACCTGGAAACAGTTGACATGATAATTTGTTCCAGGGTCTATTCTTGGATGCAGCCCGCGCCAGTATCGACTCCTTCCATCTAGGACATTCTTCCTACATTATCCCATGTGGTAATGCAGCACATATCCTTGGTGTCATGCTATGAAAAACAGCTGTGCCAGACTGCATGCAGCACAACCCTCACAGTATTTTAGGCATTGTGAACTGCAAAATGATGATAAATAGTAAGTCTATCCTTGACATAAAGGAATCCCCATAAGAGGAGGAAACCTTTAATTTATAGCCGCAGCCATTACATCCTGGGGAACATGGTGAGGTCAGTGCTGGCTGTCCTGTGGTGGCTGTAAATGCTGAGATTTCTCAGCTATTAATGTGGGAGAGATCCTGTGGGACCACTTGTAAGACCACCTTATCAGGTGAAAAAGATCTTCATCTGTTGGTAAGACCTTTGATTTGTTTGGTATACAGAAAGAGGAGTCACCTCTTCTCTTTAAGGGCACAGGTGGTAAAAAGTAGCAAGAAAACAAGAAAGCATCGGTCAGAAAAATGTAATGATGTAATGACACTGCTTTGTAGAATTAGTCATCAAAAAGTTTTTGCCATAAAAGTCTCCTAATAGATTCTTTCACTTATTTGGTGGGACAGAGACATATAATATTCTATCATCAATAATCCAGCTTCTTTCATAAATGAGCCAGCACATATTGCCTCCTATCCAGCTGACGATCACGTGTAACTGGTTTGGGGAAATGTGAAATAAGCTCAATAAGCATTTTTTTTCCTGAAAACAATGT
This sequence comes from Cariama cristata, assembly GCF_000690535.1. Classification (NCBI taxonomy): domain Eukaryota; kingdom Metazoa; phylum Chordata; class Aves; order Cariamiformes; family Cariamidae; genus Cariama; species Cariama cristata. Next base: position 16,300 of record NW_009596807.1, read on the forward strand.
GCCATAGTTCCAAGACTGAGTAGTTTAGGGAAAACTGGTGGGTGTTTGTAAAAGTAAAATAACATCTTGCAATTAAATTTCAAGATCTAATTCCCAAAGAGATACAAACTCCATATCTATGTACATATGTATGTACATATTTAGGGATTACTTCACTCATCAGAGACACAGAACCAGTTGTTGAGAGGCTGGAACATGACAGCTGCTCGGTAGCTGATACTCCCACGTTTTACAACAGGGGAGTAGAACAATAACACCCTTAAGAGGCACTAAAATTCTGTTTTTGTCAGAAGTCTTTGGCAACCATAGCAGCTCTCTTGCATGCTGTTGGTGACCAGTGGTAGCTCACACGGCATACAGAATTTTAGCGGGCAAGTATTGATGGTAACATTATTTTCCATGACTTTTTGTTGAGTTATCTCTCTTCTGACTACAGATGTGTCCTTTTTGCTTACAGGTTGTATCAGTCAGTTTCACACCCATTATTATCTGAATTTCTGTAGACATTCTTATACTGGTTTTGAACACACAATAAATAACTTTCCATGTTATTGTCCTGAAGACAGATGACATGGTGGCTTACCATAGGTTGTATGATTACTGCAGGACAGAGGTATATGGAATACAAGTGAAAACAACTATATACTTCTCAATGAAACATATCATAACAGTATAATAAATATTCTTTGACCTTATAGTTAAGTTTCTTGACAATATTCTTCCTGGCAATAAAATCACCTCCAGTACTGTTTGCAATAATTATTCTAATACTTTTCCAGCTAGGACTGTGCCTCTGTAGCGACACTAAGACTGGCCTGTTTATGTAACTGTGCTCAGGGAATGCTTCTATATGCAAGTCCCTCCACACTTCATTGAAAACATTGAGCACATTTTTTTTCCTTATTTAGTGTCAGAGTTATATGCTTTAGATTATAAATTCAAACTTGCATAGTTACTAGACTCACATGGCACAAAGCACAGGCCAGACACAGTTTGCAAACATCATTAACATGCTTTGCATTTAGGTTTTGGATGTTCTAGTTTTTTTATTGTTTTAAAATATTGGCAAAAGTACAGACAACAGTATCAAAGCCCTAAAGGTTAGAAAATGAAGCCAAATGCATGAAGGACTGTTACTCAACCAACAAGATACTTGGGGAATATGTTGGCTCACAAAGAAGACAAGTGAAACTTTTTGTAGTTTCCCACAAGCTGAACTGATTTTCACTGCAGCCCTTTTGCTAATCACTTACCTTCAGATGCAAAAACTGAGCTACACCCATGCATGTATAAAGACACATTTTGAATTTAGAAGATAAGGATAAAGGTCAAAGCAACAGATAAGAGTCACAGTAAAAAAAAAAAAATGGTAGAAGAAGAGGGAGGAAAGACAAGGGTTATAACAGTATCAAGTAGCTACACAGTAAGGTGTATAAACATCTTAATGCTAATGAATACAAAGCTTAAAAATTGTATACTGCCAATTTTGTCTACAGCTCCAGTGAGTTAACTGAGAATTGAGGAAACTTGAATACTCAGCTGCATTCAGAGCACTGAGGAAGGAAGCTGGGTAGATTTCTAGGAATGCTAGGGTGCTTAACTAAATATGTTTCCTAAAGATAGGCTTTATTTTGATTTTGGAAACTAAACCAAATTCATCTTAAGCAGATATTTTTTGTTAAAGAAAAAAATTTGAATGGCAAGAACTGGAGGATAAGAAGAAAAATCTTAATGTGGCAGGGGTACATTTTTATAAATAAAGTTATTAAATTTCCTTACATTCGATTTCCACATGGTGTGAGCACCGTCATATGTAGCCATTGCTTGCATGTTCCCTTTACTTCTACTTCTTCACTGTAGTTTTCTGCGAGGAAGATTTATGACAAGTAACAGTATGGGGATGGCTGGCTAAGGCATCAAAAGCAATCATGCCTTAAGCTTATTTCGATATTGCATAAGATTTGAATCATACCAAATGTTTGTCCTTATAATGCAGTCCTTCTTCTTACTAAACTGCCATTGACTAGTGCTGTGAATGACCAATTTGGGACCATATTTGCCTTCACTAATGCCAAAATCAAGCTTGTCTTCAAAGAAGGTTGATTCAAATCCTCAGGTAAAGCATATTAGTATGCCTATGTGTGCACTTCCTTTAGTTCTAGGATAGACTTTATAGAATTTCTGTTTGGAGGCAAAGGCTTTGGAAACAAACACAAAAGTAGATAGAATTGCTTGGTTGCCCCTGGTGAGTGTGAAATGATGTTTCTGAGAAAAAAAATCCTGAATATTATGATACTGCTGATGCAAATGTGACGGTAATACAGTCTGGGGGTTATGTGAGGAGAAAGAAAAATGTTTCATTGTTTACTTAAAAAGACTACAAAATGGACAAGTAAAGGACTGGTTTACCTTTCTTGCAGGAATTTTGCGTCAGAGGACTGTGTATTATTCAGGCAAAAATGTCTCAGTGGGGATGGCAAAATCAGGTATGTGGCTTTCAAAAAAAGTTACCTTATGTTTAAAACAGCTAGGTTTAGCCCCATAGATATTTTCCCTTGGGTCAGGGGGAGAGGAGCTTGTTTACAAGTTGCTCATCTGGTCTGGATACCTACAATACATTTGTTTCTCTCCTCATTATGAACTTTTGAGCTTTGTCAAGAAAAAGTGTGGACTACAGGAGATATTATGCTCTACAAGTGAGAGCTGTACCTATTTGGTATGAAGCCACAGGTTTTGATGCCTGTATTGCTTTAGGGTTGTGAAATATTTTCGTGAAGAGTATTTATTGTAACATTGCATTATGACTTTCTGTGGTTGGTGCTATGAACAGTAACACCATGCCTTTGTAATACACTATTAACTTTAATTCTTTCTATGCTTTAGAAGTTTTTTCTTTTACTCCTCTCTCTTTATGCAAATTTGTGAATAAATATACATTTCAAAAGATTTATGGAAGTGGTGATTTTCAATAAATACGCAGAACTCCCTCATATAAGTGGGCAGAGTAAAAGAAAAGATCATAGAATATAGAGTTGGCGGAGGTTTGGGGAAGTTACGTAGTCTACATTCAACCTCAAGAATTCAACTCTGTCTTTGCCACCTCTGGCAAACATTTGTCTAACCCCTCCTTAGAAGCTCCCAGAGACAGAGATTTCACAATCACCCGGTGCAATCTATTCCCACGCTTAGTGATTCTTAGAGATAAAAAGGTTTTCCTGATATCCAACCTGAATTTCTCTAGCTGTAATTCAAGTGTACTTCTTCTTGTCCTCTCCCCAAGGACGTGGAGAACAGATTACTCCTTTGCTGTTTGTGGCAGCCCTTTCTGTACTTAAAGACTGTTATGAGGGTTTTTTTCAGGCTTCTCTTCTGTAGACTAAACAAACCCAATTCATTTTCAATTGCAGCTTAATTTTACTTAGCTGCCTGCAAGATGTAATGTGGAAGGAGCATTTGGAAAGAACATGGCATTGGGACAGTTAAAGAAAAGTTTCAGAAGACACACATGAAGAGTGCTTAGCTCTGCATTTCCTAAATTTAAATTTAGAGCCTTGTCTCACACTTATTTACAAGGCTTTTGCTAATTGCCACTCCAGTCCAGATCTGAGGTCAGATTCCAATGGCCCATATAGCCAAGGGAGTACTCTATTCAAGAATTTGAATTGAGGTCAGTGTTTACAAAAAGTCAGTTAAAACTGACAATTAGAACTACCTGAAAGAAAAGAACAGTGTCTTAACAACATTGCACTATGGCTGAAGAGGAAGATCCTGTAGTTGGACCTCATAGGAAGTTGTTCTCTGACAAAATGAGATAGTTCTTTCCATTAATATATTATTTCCCCATCTTTTTTTTTTTTTTTTTTTTTTTTGTCTTTTCCTTGAAAGGAATGAGGGATTTCATAACAAAACTGACAAAGACATTATATTTTAAAAGAATAAGTGAGTAAGCTTATATCCATTCCTAAACTGTCTCTCATACTTGATGAATGTCTCAAAAATTGCTCTAAACCTATCTAGTATTAAGACTTGTATCTGTGTTAACAGTAAAACTTAATGTTACCAAGCCTGCTTATATTCCTCACGATTTGTAGCATTTAAAGTTATTTTCGTTTTGTATTAAAGAAAATATTAGCTAGCCACTTTCTCACTGATGTCCAAATGCTGTGCTTTCAGCTGTGTTTTTTTCTTTTTCAAGGTGTACAATGAAGGGCTTATGCAGTTGTCTTTATTAATTGATGAAACATTTTTGTCATGATCTGCTATTTTTGCTGTGGTTAGCATAAAAATGACTGGCAGAGTGATAAATTGGTAAGTCTTCAGGTAGAGTTATCTGGAAAATTTATTAACCTAAACTTGCACAAACTATTATTTGAAGATGGTTTATCTAAGGCCATGTTGGGTAATCTATGCAAACAAATACGGAACTGGTTTGGCAGCCAGTAGTAGATTCAGGGATGAGAACAGACAGATCATAAAGTGATGTGACTTGTCCATCTTGATGGTACAGCAAAAAAAAAAAAAAAGACAGAGTGGTAGGAGTAAGAAAATGATCTTATTTTTGTGCTTTGCATCAATGAGAAAGAAGCTGGAATTCTGTCTGTAGATTTGGCACTGGATTTGAAAGAAGAGTCTAAAAAATGGGAGCAGGACTGGAAAATACCATAGTGTACAGTCTTTTTTAATTACAGCAAGATTTAGAGGTGACTTGACTGGTCCATAAAAACGTTTGGAAAACAGCAGGCATTAAAAGGGTCTTTAGAAGAAAAAGCCATAACAAGGATACTTCCAAGCCAAAGGCAGACAAATTCAAACAGGAAGTGAGGTATGTGCCTTTTAAAGTGAGGTAGGAGAAACTGAAATTAGGTGACAAAAGGCTTTCAATCTCTTTGTGTCTTCAGATGCAGACAAACTGCCTTATTGCGAGATGTGCTCCAGCAAAGCACAAGTAACTAGGCTCTGCTGGGAGACAGTGGGGTGACGTGGATGGGCTTGCAGCATACAGGCAGTGAAGGCAGATCACAGATCCCTGCGACCTCTCTTTCTGAGAGTCAGAGCACTTGGTAGTGAGCTTGAAACTCTGAATTGTGAAGGACATCATTAGTAAGTTTTCTATCCAGACACATCATCTTGTAACTCCCTTCTACAATAGTGGCAAGAAGAGCTTCTTTATCCTTGTGCCAATTGCTTGGTGTCAGCAGCTTGCCTTTCACCTTACTCACACAACCACGGTTTTGAATTACTCCATTAATTTGTGAACAGACTTGCTAAGCACTGGAAACGTGCTAGCAACAAGGTTTTGGACAGAAGAGCATTCAGTGAGAGATGAGCTGTTTCTCCAAGTGCAGCTCTCGGGCTCAGAGGAACTTGCTGTGTACTTCCATGCACTCAGAGCACGGTGGGTCAGCTGGTGTCACCCTCCAAATTCCTCTCTGGCCAGGATTCCAGTGGGAGAAATGAAGAACCACTTCAAAGAACCACTGTTTTGTATAAGGAGGTCTTTTCCACACTGATGTGTCAAGTCTTCTGGGCCAAACTGTGTCCAGCTCCTCTTCCAGAAACAGGAGCCATTAGTCAAGTGGCAGAAAGCAAGGAGCTGAGATCCTGACTTTGTTCCCACTCTGGGCAGATGTTTCAGAAAATTAAATTGGGAGCCACCAAGGATGTAAATATTTGTGACACTAAAATCAAAAGTACATTGAATACAAAGCTGCCTTTGCCTTGCACGCTCTGCATTATCCTTACCTTTAGCATTTCCTTCCTTACTCTGTTTTTTTTTCTAAGCAAGATACCTTGATTTTGAGGATTGCCAACACAGGTGATTTTGTGTGCTGAGCTGCACTCTTTTCATCTCAGACTTTCCTTGATGCAGCCAAAGGAGACCAGTTCACATCTCTGCTCCTGGGTAGCCTTGCCCAGGGAAAAGGGAGCATAGCAAGGTGCCCACTTCTCTTGCTGAAGTGACTTGCCAAGATAAGATGTAGCAGAGCTTAGCCCCATCTCATCCATGCCGAACCCAGACATTTTCTCTATATGTTAGGGATGTCCAGAAGATTTGTTTGAGAAAAGAAGCCAGCACAGGCTGGAGTCTTCTTTTACCTTCACTGGTAAGAACTTCTCTCTTCTGTCAGAGACCTCCAACCAGACAAGGGCATCAGTGTCCCTTGGGCGAACAAGGTGCCAGTCCTTCAAAGGACTGCTCCCTATCAGGGCTAGGAGGGTGCTCACGATGTGTGTTCAGGCCACATAGATCAGTGATGGGCTCTTTCATTACATGGTACTCTCTTATTTCTATGCTGTAGCTGTGTATCAGAAGTTCAGTTCAGGCCACCCTTGCCCTGGACACAGAGACCTTCTGCATTCGAGTCCTTCCCTCTGGGGACCCGCTGAGCCCCACATTCAAGGATATGCTGTGGAGAAGGAGATGGAGCAACCAGGACCACGTGCACTCCTGCTCTCTTCTCCAGCTGAGGCAGATCAACTGGAGGAGACATCCTGGGCAGGAACAGCAGTTCCTCACACAGATGATCCCTGTGGAAACCATTTCTGCAACGGATGTAAAGCACCTGTTTAGCAGCCTTTATTCTTCTTGTGGAGTCTGTTTCTTGTTTACTGTTGCCATTTCCCTTTCCCAGTTCCATCTAAACTCTGTTTTCAGATCTTTGTTTTAGTTTATTATAAGTAGCACCTAAAAAAATTAGTAGTAGTACCTTCTCCTGTTTCTCCTTTGCCTCCCCTCCCCCTTTCTCACCAGCTCTAGTTTCTGGTTTTAATTTTGTTTTGCTTTGCAGGAGAAACGAAAGACTGTTTACTGATCCTGTCCCCACCCTTTCCTTTTGTGTCGCAGCTGGTCCTTGAAGTATGATGGAATAACAGTTCTGCATGTTCTCTTCTCTGCCCCTTCCCCTCCCGTCTATTAGAAATGAATTTTAGTATTGTTGAAAGATTCCAGGTGAAGCTGCCAACTCAGAATGTCTCAGAGTATATTAAAAGAAAATGGTTTTAATAACTTATAAAATTATAGTTGCTATTTTATTCTCTATTTTAAAAGTGAAGAAGGAGTGAAGGAAGGTTTGGATCTTCACGGATGAACCCAGTATGTGCTTTGTTCTGTTGAGCATCCTGATATTTTGATGAACTATGTTGAGTAACTTCCATTTTTTCTCCATCTGGAATACTGACAGCAAACCTGGGAATGGGAATGGATATCTAAGAGCAGAAGCCTTTCCTATTGGGGATGAGGGATACTGTTCTTTCTCTTTTACTTTGGACATTGAAAATGAAAGCTAAGAATAAGCCACTAAGAGAGTGGGAGTAACAGAGCAATGTTAGAAGGTAAAAATGCTTTATTTTCAAGTTAAGCAGAAAGCGCGAGACATGGTGATACAGCTACGAAACAGATAAGATGGGATGAATGCATGGCAGAGATGTTATTACAGTTGTCTTCAATGTTACACTTTTTGCATGTGCAATGTTTACTGAGTGGAATTTAAAGAATCATGCAAGCAGCTAAACAGATTTTTGTCATCATTTCATGAAAGAAAGGAGGTTGAAGATTAACAAAACAGAAAAGAAAAAGGAAAAAGCACCCCTTTGTGTTGCATGAAACTCAAGTGGAGCACTGATTAACAGTTAACCTATTCATGCCTATAAGTGATTTGTGAATTGACCAAAGACATACATGATCCCAGTTTTTATTGCAATAGTTGTCTGAACAACAACTGGTGATTATGTTTATGTCCGGATCTTGCAATGGGAGCTAGCGTAATGATGCCCATTCCTTTGGGGGACACCATCTGAAGTTGATACATGTTTACATAGTTTTGGTATTTTAGCTGAAAAAAATAGCACAAAGATTATGTCTGTCCGGTAGGAGTGTGTCTAAAAGCTGTCTTCTGTGTATGTAAATCCAATCTGATGTCATTTTGGGGAGGAAAATGTCATCTTGGCATGCAGTAAGGGCATAATTATCAGGACAGCTTTGTCTCATGGATAAATATGAAATAAAAATGAAATAAAACAATGGTTGTGAAATTGTTTAATTATAATTCCAAATATTTATACCTGTTTAGCACTGTGAATCCAAAAGTTACTTCCAGCTGTACAATAGCAAGTGAAAAGCTGAACCTGAGATCATCTACTACGGTGCTCATCAACTCATCTAGAGTCATTATTGTGTGTAAGGACAAGTTATTGTGACTTGAAACTCCTGTGTCTTCTAATAAATTCTAGCTTAATTCTTCATCAAATCCATGCAGTACTGCAAATTTTCATGTACAGCTCAGAGAAAAGAAAAGTAAAACTTCTTGTTTGGAAAGCCACATAGTTCTACGACTTCCCAGAAATGCTTTTCTGCAACCTGAATTAAATGACTCGCAAGGAGAGATCCTGTGAGAGACTCAAGGTAGTAGGAGCTAGGAAAACTTGTCGACTTTTTTTTTAAACATCCCAGTGCTCTTTAGCACACGGAGGACTAGTCTGCTTCACGTATGTCTCTCATTGGGAGTTGCAATCAGAGTTTTTCTTCCCTAGATGTTTTGTAGCATTCCTTGGAATATTTGGCAGGAACTTTCAAGATTTAACCAACCTCCACGGAGGAAAGGGTGAGGAGATTGTGCTTGTGGCTTGACTGTGGCATTTATTCACCTCCTATGTGATGTTTGTGTTTACAAATGCATATAAACATAACACGGGCTGGTATAAATGCATAGGAAGGTTCTGTCATTGCTAGAGTGATTTACGTAGCAAAAACGTATGATGGCAAAATGCAACAAAACCAGTGCTGTCGAAGCTCATTAATTGGCTACTATTACTGAAGTGAAGAGGGGGTCTAGCTGGATAGGATCCACAGCTCAAGTAAATGCATTAGATGCTCAGGGTCTTCAGGGCTGGGATTTGCTTTTCTTCTGTAAGTGACCACTTACTATATCTATATTAAAATGGGGTTTAGAAGTTCAGATTAAGTTCAAATGGTGACTCAAGACAATGTTCCAAAACAAGTTAATGCTTAAGATAGCAAACTTGCTGTGCTATATCATATGCTTTATTCACTGCCTAAAACTTGACTGGATAAATAAGCTTTCAGTTTGAATTCACTGTGCTTTGCTTTTTAACCTGAGTTCCCACTGTGTGATTATTAAAGAGTTCAAGCATTTCATAATGAAGCTGAAGGGAAATGTTAAAATATTGTCCTGGAAAATAACATAATATTAGGGTTCAGTTAGCCCAAGGAAAGCACATGTGATTACTTCCCTCATGAGAGGAGCAACGCTGAGTGACGTAGACTTTATCTAATATTGCAATGTCTCTTCATTCTCTTTTGAACTGATTTATTACTTTGACACAAACCCACTCCTGTGTCTTTAGCTAGCTGTTTGAACTTCATGGATAAGAAAATAATGACAGTAAAAATTCAACTCCAGACTGCTGCTGTCGATGGCTACATGAAACACTGAGCAGGTTCATTTCCAAGGTTTATTGAAGATTTTTCATACCGAGTTGCTTTTCTTGGATATTTAAACACAAGAAAGCTTCACTCTTTACCTACATGTGTGTGGGCACCTCTAAATATCCGCATGGCTGTGTAGCACTGAAGAAACCGACACTGATTTAGTTAACATATTAAATGAGAGAAAAATCTATCACACTGTATAAGCTGAACCTTTCTGCAGTTAGCGATTTATTATTATAATATCAAGATTGTTATGCTAGCATAATCCTTCTGAGGATCCACAGAGTGTCAGACATGTTCGTATACATCCAACAGAGATCCTATGAGAGAATTTTTAAGGTCTTGTGTTAGCAGAAGCTCAGAGAGCTTTTACCAGTGCTGGGATTATTGGATATTTGCACTTCTCAAGATGAACTTGATGGGAACAGGACCTTAAGGCTAGAAAGAGATCCGAGCTTGGGCCTTTGCCTCTGCCTGACACTTTTGGCCAACTAGAGAAACTAGTTGAGCTGCAGACATAAGGGGAAGGCTATGATTTAGAATAGCTTCTTTCCCCTTTTGTAGGTGGCAATGGAAGGCCACATCCAGTCCTGTGGCTTTTTAGCAATGTGCCATTCTGTTTCCTTTCCATAGTAAGTTCCATTTCTGGTTCCGCAGTGGGAAGTGTAATGCTTACTACGGCATACAAGTACCCTGCCCAGTGATGTTTAACTGGAAAACCTTGCTGTTTATCAGTCATCCTGGGGGTGTGACTAACTGAGCTTGTGTGGTCAGTCCTGGGAGACCTCCACCTTGATGATCACTGAACCTGAACCTATGGTGTTAAAAAAAAATAAAAAATAAAATTAGGTTATATACTTTAAACTCAGAAATCTGTTCAAAATTAGAAATCCTTTCACTTATGCCCTTCAGAAGGCAAGGCCCTTAATCTCTGCCAAATGCTAAACTCTCCTGGCTCCACAGTGATCTACCCTTCGTTCTCCACTACAGACACCCTCTCAATGGCAATTGCTACTAATGATATATGCAGCCCTATTTATTAGAGTACGTAATGCCTTTAATTACAGCCAATCTTCCCTGCTGCCCAGGTTTGTTCCAGAAGTAACAACACAAGTTGCCAGTTCAAGCACTTCATCTACCCAAATCCCAGAGTTTTTTTTCTGACTACTTCTTTTATAGCCAAGAAAATTGTCTTTAGGTTTTGCTTACCTAATTCTAAAACCGGAATGTCGTAGGGACATTCAGGGAATGTCGTATATCTTACAGATATGAGACAATAAATCAAGTAAAACAAAAAAATTCCTCAGTGACTGTATTTCTATCTGTATCACAGTTTTGTTCTGTATGGCTGTGATATGGTGAATGTGTTCATTGTTCAGTGTTTTTTGAAGGACATAAAAAAAAAAGATATGTAGTCCAAAATGCACTGTGAACTTACCGGGTAAATACTTCAGTAAGCTTGGGCATGAAAGTAAGCCACTAGTGTTTAAAAAGGGTTACTTGAAAGTTCTCAATAGTTTCATTCAGTCATTTCAGATTATGTTGCTGGGAGCTTTTTACCTCAACCTGACAGACCTAATAAATAAGGACTATGTCCAAGGAAATATTCACTCTCTTAGGAAAAAAAATAGCAGACAATCAAGTTTTCATTATTCAGAGAGTAAATATATATTTTTTTTTCCTAGTTCTTAAGATGTACCTTTGGTTTGGAAAGACCCTTCTATATGACATTTATGGCAAATTCCAGTATTCAATATCTGAATCTAGAAGACATCCATCCTATGTAGCACATCCTATCTTGCTCTACAACAGCGGTATCGATGTATGACAGAGAAGCTGCATGACACAGCCGGCAGAGGACAAGACGGCTATTTGGGGGACAGAGCCTCTGTTCCTGACCCTCACATTGCTCTGCCATGTGACTGGAGGGGAAACATTTCTCCTCTTCTCTAGTTTCTTTGTCTGTAAAAATGGAGACAGATACTCATATCCACCTTCTGATATGGTCTAGAACTTTAATGAAAAATGAAGTTCTTTGAGCTATGCTTACAAAAAAGTTGTGCTTGTAGTCACATCTACACTTCTACCTGGAGAAATTAGTAAGGCAAAAAGTCGTTCATTATACTCTTTCAGGAAATACACTTTCAAGTCATAATCTTCACCTGAAAGTACTTTTCACTGAAGAAGGTAATTGGTTTCTTTTTCAGACTTTAAATTCAGACTGTTTGTATTGTCAATTAACTTGGAATTCCTATTACAGACTAGATTTTATATGATTGTGTGCATTACTGAAAGACTACATTTGTGACAAGAACAGAATCAGCAGGACAATCACAACAGGCAGCCTTCAAAATGCCCTTATCAATGTTTCTGAAGACCTCACATCAAAGGATATATGGGGGACAAATCTTTGAAGACAGTTGGTATGTCTATTCAGATGTTTATTAATGCATCCTCCAAAACTGAACAGACCCTTTCCTGCTTTAATAGTTCGATAAATGGGTAACAGGGACTAGGTTTGTAAGCCAGTTGAACTCAAAGGTTACTGAATAAGAAGTGATAGATACAACACTGATATACTTTGAAGAGCTTGTAAAGTAAAGAGTAGTAGCTTACATTGATGCAGAAAAAAATAAAAGGGAGGAGAACTGAAGAGAAGAAAACAGTATTTTGAATACCATCCTGGATGGAAATAAGCATTATTGAATTCCTCAAAGCCAGAGAAAAGGAAGTGCTGTGAGTAACAGAGTTGTGTTTGTCCCTCGTGATGCCAAAGGATGCAGCAGAATCAAATAGGAGGATTCAGACCTCCCAAGCCCTCTTTGGGTGCTCGGTTCTTCAGTAGCCTAGATCTAGACCCATGTTAGTATAACATCTCATTAAACAAATAAACATATCCAACTTATTTTTTTATTCCAGTACTTTGCTTTTCACAGTAGAAAATCTAAAATTGAATTGAAGCGTTGGATTGTATTGAATGATTAATAAGCAGATTGTATCATTATGTATGTGTACAGGTCATTGACCCATTTTATTTGCCAGTTTCTCCTTTTCTTTAAGTGTTTGACTTCTGAATATCCTGTCTGCCTGCTTTGGTAAGATTCTTTGTTTAATACCTTCCCTGTGTTTAGATGAGATTTTGAAACATACTGTTCATAAAATGTTCAGGGTGGTTTGCACTTTAAACATTTTCTTGTAGATAGACCTTGAAAATAATCTTTTAAAATGCTTTTCCTGTCTGGAATGCTACAGGATGGACCTTGGGTGCCTGGGTCCCTGCTGCTGGATGTCAGGCTGCAGTGCTTTTTCACCTGAATAAGCTCTTTATCCAGAACTCCAGCAGGACAGCATCACAAGCTAGGAAGGAGCTGTTTTCTTGCAGCCATCAATTGAAAGGGAAAGTGGTTATACACTTCACTGGCACAGAACTTAATCTCAGATTCTGCTGGTGAGACTGTAAGGTTAATTTGAAGCATACGAACTTCAGAACTGGGCAATGATAATGAACTGAGAGATGGGCACAAGGCTGCTGCTTAACAACCATATTTTGATCCATATCCTCCAAGCACTGATGTGGAGCTTTTCCTTTTGAGTGGGAAAAGGCATGGGAATCTGACAGCACAAGGTTGTTCCCATTTGTGGAAAGTCTTTCATAAAACAAAGAGTAGAAGGAAGCCAGAAGACCTGATCGGTCCTTTTGAAGTCTCTCCTCTTCAGTCACTGCATAAGGCTGAGATCACATAAGTGGGGCATGGGTAGTAAAGTCACAGGACAGCCAAGACAGTGCTTCCCAGAGGACTGGAGAAAGGGATGTGAGAGCCACTGACACCATCCTGCGTGCTGGTGGATGGGGAAGTGCTACTGCTGTGATAAGGGTAATTTTGCCTTCAGGACCTTCAGAGTAATTGGTAGAGATGGCAGTTAAGAGGCTCTCAGTGAAACCTCTGTTTGTGTCTGAAGGCTAGTTATTTGGACAATCAGTCCATAAACAGATACTAAAGGGAATGTGCTGTACAACAACATCCCTAATCCAATGACCGTGAGTGCTGTGAGAGCAGAAGGGGAATGGATCACAGATAACGGTGAAGCTTGAGTGCCTTTTCTATAAGGCATCTCCTACGGCTACTTTTGGAAGTAATGCTCGATCCAATGTACCACTGGTTTGACCCACAGGGCATTTCTTATGGTCATTTTGGTAACTACTGTATCTTCTCACACCAATGTCAGCATGGGATTTTTTTTCATGTTTAGCAGAATTCCCCTAATGGGCTTTACAGGATCTAAGTGTCATTATTCATCTTGCCACTTCCTTTCTGTGTGCATGACATGTTTCTTTAAACTTGCCCTCTCTCATAAAGAAATGCTTAGCAACAGGTCTGCTTGTTACAAAACCAACCCAGGTCCCAAACAAAGCTGACACCTGATTCTCTGTCATCCTTATTCTGGGTGAAGGACAAGAAAACAAACACTTCAAGGTAGTCGTAAAAGTCATTTGGACGTTATACTAACATGCTTGGTGTGAGAACAATTTTTGTGTGTCTTTATTCATTCTTATCCCAATCTTAAGATTCTTGCTCTTAACTGAAAGCAGTATGGACTAATGTCCTTTCCTATGTCTTTCAGTAAACAGATTCAAACATCTGCTCCATTGCAGGAAATAATAAATGAACAACATTACGTAAGTTCTTGAAAAAGCTAGTTGACACCTTTTCTTAAAGATGTATATCACACCACAAGGATAACAGCTTCACTCCAGAAGGAACCAGAAACATATGAACATTACCTCATGTCTTTACAAGTCACAGTTGGTAAGGCAGCATTCAGGCATTCAGAAAGGGACAACTCCATCGGGTTGCCACTGTTTTGATTCACTGACAGGCAACGTCAAACTTCTAGGAGGATCACTGGGATGATTTCCTTGAAGATATGAGAAAATAGGCAGAGATGACAGTTTCTGTGGAGAGTTTGCTGGGAGTCATACCTCCTTTTCTGTGAAGAGGTGCATGACAGTATATAAATAAATATATAACTGGGTCTGTGGATATCCAGTGTTGTGACAATGACCTTGGAAAAATCTGTGGGAGAATAATAAGGGAGGATTAATTGCCTCTTTAAGTAAATTCTTAGTTGCCTCGTTGACGTGAGTTTGAAACTGACTGATAGGGCCAAGATTGTTTTCTATCAAGCACCAGAGTGAGAAGTGCTTTTCTTGGTTTGCTGTTTAAATGAAGACCAAGGAGGACAGAAGTGCTGTTGTGTTATTACTGCACAAGGCAAAAGGCTGCAGACCCAGTTGGTCACAGGAGCAACTGGAATGAGCAAAACAAAACTTGAGACACAGCCAAAAGGGAAACCCTTTTTCAGGAGTAGAAAACTGGTGTCCCAAGAGCCAAAAAGTATTGGTTGTAATTCAGAGAGAGAGATGTTTGTTGGCGTCTTCCTTCACACAACAGGTGAGAGATGCATGTTTGTCATTGTGTTTAAGGCAGCTGGGACTGTGTGTGGATCTTGCTTACCTGGAAATCTGAAACAGAATCAGAATGATCTGCTCTACCTGTTTTGTTTATCTTTCCAAAGCGGGTAGGAGAAAGAGCAGTAAAGGACATAAAAGTCACCCTGGATAGAGTTTTTTCAGACTACAGAGGCTATCTAATCATGTGTAGAGGTCCTTCTTTGCTTGGCTAAAAACTTTACTGCTGCTTTTTTACAGCTGATGCCATGTAAAGAATGACATGAACTTTTTTAGTGGCTGTTTCCAATGTGCAGTATTAATTATAAAATAAGACGATGGAAAGTGTTATCTTACAGTACAGGAGGAACAAACCACCTTAAAAAGATTTTGTACTCATAATTCAATTAAACAACACAACGATGATTAGAAGTAATTTTATGCTCTGGATGTGAAATAACCCCTTCCACCACATCATATAATCCCGTCTTTCTATCCTGTGACAATGTCAGGGAGCCTGAACTAATCTGGCTACTTTCAAAGCAAAAATGGTACGATTCAATCAATGGTACCAGTCATAGAGCTACCAAGGGAAGAAGCTGTCTGACTTGTGTCATTATGTTTATGTAAGTTTTGAATTTCTTACTAAGTTTCCAGTTACTATGGAACTGTCAGCACCTGCCAAAAAAGTGCTCAGGGTGTCACAATATTTTTATCTCACAAATGTCAAATGCTTCAGAGCACAGAGAACTGGACAACCCTAGTGCGTTTCCCTTCAGTTTGCAGAAATTTATCCTTTATAGATTTGACCTGACGTTAAATATTCCAGACATCTACAAGCATAAGAAGACTTTACTTAAGTTTTGCTTTCCCTCCTGTCAAAATAAGCATATCTTTTCATATTGTGTTTTGTGTTTGCAATGTCTGCATTTTCGGGTGAGATTGTTAAACCAGCCTACCTACGTCAGGAGCTGACTTAAACTCCAGTTAAAGCAAGTGTGCTTACTGTAGGTAGTAGATCTGTCAGGTACTTCGTATCAAAAAGAGCTATCACAGACAAAGTGTACTCAGGTTGCTCTTCCATCTGTGATTATTTTTGCATTCACAATAGTCCAAGCAATGACAACATTTCCTTGAGGTTAAAAAAAAAAAAAAAAAAGGAGTTTAACAAAAAATGTGTGGGAAGTCCGACAATTGTTGTTTGAGCACATTTGTTGTACAACCAAAAAGCAGATATGTTAGGCAGTTGGGTTGCTGGTTTAAGACATGCCATTGTGGTGGATTCTGCAACACAGATTAGCAGCAAAAGCCTAAGCTTGGGGATTGAACATCAGAAGTGTAAGCAGGATTCGGTTTTGAACTTTAACTCCTGGTCCTAGAGATACCATACAAGTCAAATGTAGACACGGAGGTAGAGAGAGAGATTTGTGAAACACTGAGTCCCTGTCACCTTATTTGGGTGCCCCGGCAAACTTGTAAGGGGAATAGAAAAAGTCAGAGCTGTGTGTTTAAAAATGCATGCATTTGAAGTGAAGTTTCTGAGTTGAATAAAGCAACATGTCTCTTATATTTACTCACACATAGCTCTAAGAATGATGATGAGGAGTGCAATCCTTTAAGGAACATTTCCGCAATTTCAGGATCTTGACATGAGATGTTGAAATTTCATACCGAATTCAATTGTATTACTATGCCTGTTTGTAAAGCAGAAACGGTGTTTATTGACATGTTCTTGGTGATGTTCTTGAACATATAATTTCCTGTGTAAATTGTGTATTGATAAGACTAGGAAAAAAATTGCACATGCACTGTGTGTCTCTCCAGACAGGTACATTCAGGTCTGGGAGAGAGGGAGCTGTGGTGGTCAGTGGTACCCAGAGTCTGCAGGGAGCATAGGGTGAAACAGCTCCTGGGAAAGGTAAAGATTTAGGGTTCCACTGAGGAAATGCAGGGTATAAAGGCACTATTTCATCTCACATTGTACTGGACTTCCATGGTATGTGGGCACTGCCATGTGGCCCAAGGATTTTTTTTTTCTACTCTCTCACGTAACAGTTGGTGGAGAAACAGTTGGTGGTGCAATTCATGCCCAGGGGATGTGTTATGATATTATTCCACTCTGTTTTCCATAACAGAAATTTTACATAGTAGGAAAAAACCAAACATACCAATGACAAAGTATTGCACCTTTGAGACTATATATAGTCTTCTGTTTGTAAAACTACTAGATCTTCCTGAAGAGGTTCTTTCCTCCTAGGCAGGTTTAGTAAGGAGTGTGTGTATCTATCTATCTATCTATCTATCTATCTATCTATCTATCTATATCTCTAGCTTGTTTCTATATGTTTCTTCATGTAGAAACAAATCAAGGAAATGATTTATAGTAGCCAAATCATAAATACATTGGAACTTCTCAATTTTGCGAGATACTCTGATTTCACTGGGTGCATTCCAAAGATCATGTACAAACAGTGTATCTCCCAACATGCCTGAAGTGTTTGTTGATTTGTAGCATTCATATTTCATAAAGAGTTGTTATGAAGAGAAAAAAGTTACATTCTAGTGAATTGTGGAAACATAGATTACTGGGAAATGCTAGGAAATTTAAAACCAGGCAAGATATGGGGATGGAGGGGTAGATTTCTTAAGGGACAAAAGCAGAAAACAGAAACAGGAATAAAGCCAGTGATATGAAATTTCTCTTGTGGAAAGACTGTGGAAAATAATTTGATTAGCAGGGCTGATTTATATGACTGAAATTACTGTAATTTACAATTACTTCAGTAAAATTGAAGAGGGTGACAAGCACGGGGCTGTTAACATGGATAGTGGCCACATCTGAACTGTGGGGAAGATGAGCTCTGGAGGTACTCTCAGTATTCTCTCTTAATCGTGAAGCCCAAGGACCTACTGGAGTCCACTGCAGCTCCTGGTCCTGTACCAGTGTTTCCTTCCAACGGCAAACCTTTTGGACAAAGGGATAGTGCATGGGCAGGTCATGGTCAGCCCTGGAGGCCAAATGTAACCTAGATTTGCCCAGGAGACCAGGACCACAGGATTTGCTGCACCTACCAAGACTGGGTCTGCCATGCAGTCTAGAGTCAACTAGATTGACCTTATAGAGTGTCTTTCTACCTTCTAAATTTTGATTTGCCCACCTGTAAAAAAAAAGCAGAATGCAAAAAATGTGGAGATAATCTTAAAGAAAATGCACTGATCATGGGCTAGGTAAAAGTAATAGGTCTTTTAAGGTGAAATTATTAACTGCTCCGATATTGTGCCAGGTTTCTTAGTTTGTATTCTGCAAAGTACCCTGATAACATTAGCACTGCCTGTTCAGCTGAATGGCATGTGTTAACCATCTCTTCCTCTTGGAAAATTAATACATATATTTTTATGAATATGGGACGTTTTTGCAATGTATATTTGGTGTAGAAAAAATCTTTTCATCTGACTTGTTTGCACAGAGATGTTTTTGTACATGAGCCAATTTCAATGGGGAAAATGCTATAAATCTTTTGGCGGTCTGGGAAACAGTCTTAGAAGAAATATTTGTAATAAGCAATATTTGTTTTGTATCTATTCTTGGCATGAGAGTGGCCAAAGAAAATTTCCCTCCTAGGACACAACCTGCACTACTATTTGCTGCTGTAACATTCAGAGGACATTTAGGGTGACATAGTTAAAAAAATGCTGCCAATATTGACATCTTTCAGAATTTATTGCTACAGAATATAAAATGCACAATATTTGAAGCTGAGGAGGTTACTTCCTCAAAAGGGCTTAGAGCTTTAAAAAATTACAATAATTTTGCTTGTCATTTAGGTAGGTCTGTACTGCCCCTGATGGGTTCGGTTTACAATGGAGGTTACATGCTGAGATCTGTAGCAGTGGTTCACAAACATTGGCAGTAAACTGACTTAAGCGGAGTCTCTTAGACATTGCCTCCATTATTGCTGCAAAAGTCTGAGTATTATACTATGCTTTTGGAGAGTTTCTGCCTAGGGCTCTACTGCTGGTATTAACTTCACTGATAAAGCAGTAATTTACAAATTTTCCTATTTGTTCTTATTTTCTTGGAAGTTGAGCTGACTAAGGAAAAGAATATTATGATAATTTTTGGACAGGTGAGGAAAAAAAAAAGAGTATTTATCTTAGCCTACCTTTTTCTTTAAAAATTATTCTTCACCAATAAAACACATTTTCCTCACACCCAACTGAGTTGTAGGGTGTATGGTTAGTTGAAAATGGAAGAAAAATAGACTTGTGCAGACAGAGGACTATGTTTAAAGACAGATGTGCCAAAATAATATCAAATAAATTCAAGCATTACTTTACATGTGTTAAAGCACAGTCACTAAGTTTTAACTCAATATCCTTGTGCTTTATCTTAAGGTCTCCCTTGTTCATTGCTCTCTTCCCCACAGGGATCTCTTTAGGCGTGCAGGTTTTATGCTGTTAAAGCTTTCCAATTCAGATCTTGTGAGCATTTTCTCTGAAAGGTCAAGCCGTTGCAGCATTATATCATCACAAGCAGTCCTGCCACTCTGCGGTTTTTACAGAGTCCTATGTATTCCATCTGAGTAAAGGCCATGAAACTGTAGCATCTAGCGCACCGAGACTCCAGGACAACTTGTTTTTCTCTTGAAAATGATACAAACAGGAAGAAATGGCAAAGGATGCCTGTGACATTTGCTCCTCACGCTTAAAAAAGACCACAGGATTACTTGGCTCATACTGAAGCTGACCATAGTCAAAAGGGAAAGGCTGCCTGGCTTATAAGAATACTGAAGAGCGCAAGCAATTACCTAGCAAGCAATATGATATTCTGTTCTGGCTGACATGCAATTTGATTATGACTAACAATCCCCCACCCTCACATTCTAGTAAACGTTATAGACTAAATGGGAAAAAAGTAAGAAAATCCACCAAGCCAAAGAAAAATGGAAGTAGAGGTTGATAGTGAAATTCTTGTGATTTTAAATCCTCCTCATGATGTCAGCCAGCTTTGGTTTTCCAGCTCAAGTGCCGTATTTTCAAATGGTCTGTTACTTACAGGGTTGATATAAATACAGATACTGAAGTATATTGGTGAGCCAATGAACTTTCTCCTTTCTGTTAGAAAGACTTGCTGAGGTGGGTTTGTTAGGTAGGATTTTCACATGCTGGAAAAATATTTGGAGAAACCTAGACTGTATAGTCTCTAGGCCTGCTTTACTGTTGCAGAGATCCTAGCACCCTTCTAACACTGCAGAAATAGACTATATGATGTGTTTTGTGAGCTCAGAAAGCGAAAACCTGTGACATATTTACTCACTGCTAAACCAATACGTCTATCGAATTTTGGACTTTCATAGGGTATGCAGAGCTGATTAGGAATTAGAAAATTGTGTAAATGTGGGCTGGTTTTACTAATATGTCTGTGTGATATGAATTTAATTTTATTTAAAAACACCTTGAAGCCTATTAGAAAAGCAGTATCTACCTGCCACAAGAGGTGTTGTAAGAAGATCTCTGCATTTGGCAAGCATATCCAGTAGTATTATCTGTGGTTAAACCTGCTTGATGTTTCCTGTCATCAAACTCTTTTTAACCCTGCTTTTAAATTTGCTTTTAATCTTACCAAACTAGAACTAAAATTTTCCATGCCATAACTTTGCCTCAGGTTGTGTTTTATATTTTATATTTGGAAAAAATCAGAGTTGTCTGAAGGTAAGGTGATAACTTTGGTGTTTCTCTCCTTTTGGGAAGATTTACAGGTCTATACTTTGATAATGAGGTTTGAAACTTGTCTTTGCCCTACACCTCATGATTGTTTGCCCCAATTCACCACTGAGATATTGTAGTTTACACATCACTGGAAGACTTTCCAGAACTCAGCAGTCTGGTCCTTGCTCATCATGCTCAGCTCCTTTCTAGCTCCTACGAAGAGTCGGATTTAGCACATGCCCTTTCATAGGATAGTTGGGTGTACTCCCTTCATCTGGTGCGCTGAAGTCATGCTCTTCTTGAAAATGATACCTCACGTGTGATCTGTGCATGAGTGCTTGGTTCCAGTTTGGCTACTGTGACAGAGAATAAAACTAGTATCTGCTCACAACCACCTTGCTGGTGCCCATACATTGTGAAGGCAGAATCTGTCTTGTGTGACCAAAAAGAGGTGGAAAAGCTGAACTGAGGAGGAAAGAAGTGAGAAACATCAACAAAGCAGACCCAGAAGGAAATTCCTTCTAATGAGTCAAAACCAGGTTGTGCATAGTACAAAGTAATGAGCACACTACAATAGCCAAGAGACGATAGGGGTCCAACAGAAAATGATTGTGTGCATTCATGTAATGAAAGCCTGTATTGCCTGATTAAGTTTGCCCAGGCAATTTTCATTCTGGCCTTCCTTGACCTCTGAATGCTTGGCTTTGAATCAAAGAGTTCCCTACGTTCTTCTAACATACAATGTGTCATATATAAATGATGCCTTTGTTTTGAAGTTTGTCACTTCACTGCTTCCTCCTCTTCACTGAAGAAAAACAAAAGACATTAAAGATGATCACGAGCAAAGAAAAATACATTGGTAAAAAGTACTTTGTGAAAAAGTTGGAGTTGGAAATTGGAATCCAGAGGCTGTTTTGTAGCAGCTGAAAAAATGAGACTTTTGACATGAGGAACAGGACAGCTGGACTCTTCATCGAGTCCTTCTGCTTTGATGTGCAGAAGCACTTGCATGTTAGCTTCACAATGGATTTGACAGAGAAGCTGCTGGCTTACTCCAAGCTTTCTCCAAAACACTTGAAATGGTCATTCAGAGTTGTTTATTTATGAAGAGCACAAAAAAACCCAAACCCAGACCACTCTGTTTTACAACCCAACCATTAAGGAGAAAGAGAAAAAAAATATCATCAGATTGGATGAGCGTTGAAACAGCTGCAAAAGGAACAGAATTTCTGGGGCAGGAATTTTGACCTTGCAATAATACTGCCTTCATTTGCATTTGTGCTCCTCCTTATTTTGACTGGTGAAAATATGATCCAACTCACCTGCCCCTTCTATGTAGGAGTAAGCTGCAAAGTTCATACGTTCCTGTTATTCATTTGCTTACAATTCAAAGTAAGTTTCAAGTTAATTAGTAATTAAAAGACAAATTAATCTGATGTAGGCTGCTCCAGAACAATTTTTAGAAGAAAGCAAACTTCTGCTTTTTGAGGGTTTTTTTGCTTCTTTTCTTTTTCAGTCTGTTTTGATTTTGTCCAGAGGAAAAAAACCAACCAACCAACCAAAACCAAAAACAAACAAACAAACAAAACACAAAAAACAAAGCAAAAAAAACCCCAACATCTGATTCCTGCACTGGAGGAATTCCTGATCTGATGAAGTGTGGGCTTGTTTGGCACACCTGTGTATTGAGGGACTCCAAGACAAAAAAGCAGCAGCAGTCTCCTGCTGCAGGAGGTTGCACTTTAAAGACGGACACACAAACACAGCAAGTGGAAGGCTGAACAGAATGGAGGAAAATATTCTTTCCTTTTTAGTGTCTGGATCTTGTTTTTCTTAATTTCGATTTGCCGGAGGAGGGCATTTGTGTAGAAGAATGGAGACCAGGTTTGGTATCAGAAGGTGACTGTATAGACCTGAGTATGCCACTCCCTTTCCATTTCCTCTTCCCCTCTCCCCCTCTTTTCCCTTCCGTTTTTACAAACTAAGATTCTCCTAAAGTCTCCAGTTGTTGATGACACATGTGTACATGTGTTCACCTGCACACTTTTTGGCTTCCAGTCCCTGTATTGACTCACCTAGCCTACGATTCCTCGCGTTCCATGCTGCAGCGCTGCATGACCACTGCTGTGACGCAGATTAGAGCTCCTTACTGTTTGAGCCCACTCTGCCAGAAAAACTTTTGATCTACCCTCAGAGTTCTTTGTTTATTTTTTCTTAATCTCAGTGTTAGCTTGGGTTTTAGTAGCTCTTAGTTTGTTGTCCATTAGCCATTTGTTACTGCTTCTAAGTGTCCTGTCTTCAGAAAGGCTTGTATCACATCACGGATGGATACTTAGCTTGTCCTCATGGGCTAGGAAAACCCCATAGCCTTTATCTCATCAGTCCCCAAACAAAAAAAAACGACAAGGTTTCATTTTTGCTACCTGATAAGTGCATAGGGACAGTATCTGAAGTGAGATCTTGAACTATGCTTGAACACATCCATTGGAGAAAGAACCATAAAATAGCTTTTCAGCCTTCAGGACTTCTACACCTGTCCAGAACAATCAGAGAAAGAAATTCTCATTGAACAAGGTAGAAGTCCAAGGAAATTCTCTCTCAAAGGGGAATGATCCACCTACATCCCCCTCCCATCACAGCTGAGCATTCAGTGCTATATTATAGTTGCAAGAGCAGGCAACTGTGATGAAGGCAGCTGTCACAGAAATCATCTTCGTTGCAAGCTCTGACTTTCTTAGTCCCTCGCTCTGCATCACTGCACTCTCCTGTAGTCTCCTCAGCATCAGGCTGCCTCTGTGCTGCCTATCACACCAGGATAGACCCCATGGAGACATTAGGGCCATCTGACTTCCATAAGTACTGTCACATTTCAGCTGCTCTTCTGGAGCACCTTTCACAATTGCATGAACTATCCTCCCAGTGGAGGCATTACTCTGGTGCTTTAGTCATTCTCCTGAGATTCTTTCATAACTGAAGTGGTCCTGTGATTTGGGATCACAGCTAGCAGAGTCTCTGCAAAGACAATCGCTAGAAGGAGAGTGAGAAGTAGCCAGTTACAGATATCAAAGTGCCTAAGGATATTCTGTCTGTCCTTTGACCCATCCTGCAGTCCCTCAGAGCCCTAGAATCCAGATGATTGAACTGCATCATGCTTTCTGCTCTAGAGGTGAGGCATGGATATCCTAGGAAAACACGTACTATGTGAGAATCGCTGTCCAGAAATCTCTGCACTAGCAAAATGTGCACCTGAATGGGACATCTGAGGTACTGCAGTAACCCTGACAGGAGAAGCCTCTTTCTTCTCCCAAAGTAAAGTTAGTTCTGTTGTATTTTAGGCTTGCATTGTAAAATCTTGTCAGAGAATGCAGAATAAAATACTGAGGTGTTAGGATAAAAAATTTTAGCAGGTTTTTCTAAGTGAAAAACTTAAAGCATTGTTGAAAAGATGGATTTTTAATTCCTTTTTAAATACCTGTACTCTGACAATTCTGCCACTATTATCTGCTGCAAATTGATCACAAGTGTGTGTGTTGCCAGCAAGGGTCAATTCAAACATGCAGTGCAGTTATTCACAAGTGAACCTTGACTATGGATGATCCTTCAGAGATTAGTTATTCACACCTGTTGCCTGTCTTGTGCATAAAGTGGGAATAGTCTTTCTTGTCATACCTTTAATCTTGCTGACTTTTGGGGCCCAGAAGTTTTCTAGAAAATCTGGCTTAATAGTGTCACATTTTGTGCAGGAAGACTTTGACTTACAAACCCTTAGGACTCCTGGACTGTAAACTGATTCCAACTTAGAAACAGAAAATGAGATGTATCAATAGTCTGCTTAATATCTATAAACACATCTGTAATTGAACAAGCACTTTCCTGCATTTTTTTAGGAGCAAAGTGCACAACAGGACTTTTCTGAAAGTTGGTTACAGAAAGATAATCAAACTCATTCACTGTACAGGATATGACTTTTTAAAAGACCTAAAAAGCACAGTTTGGCTTTTGTTTCAGTCTGTAGTCAAAACCACTTCTAAAAATATTTTAGAAAGAGTCACTCCCTTATAGAAGGAATAACAGAAAATATTACATGCTGTTGTATGTAAATATGCTATTGATAGTCTTGCTGCCACTTTTTCTGAGAAAGCAGTGGAAAAACAAATACAATAAGCGTGTTCTTTTTCTATAATACCAACACAAATATCTTTGGAGGTGGAGAGTTTGGTCCTTACTGTTTTCGGTTAGTGTGGAACAGGCAATGTGATAGAAACAGGGGTGGTTCCCCTCCAGAAAACTTCTTCTGAATACCAAAAGGTAAATTCTCTGCGAAAACACTCAATGAGACCAGAGATGTAGAAAGAGAACGACATAGACATAGATTTGTATATGGTTAGAGAAGATCTGCAGTGCTGTAGTTGGAATATAGAATATTCAGGGGAATTATTGAATCTGAAGGTGTTGGAAAGTTTGGCAAAATTATTGATTTATGTATTTTTTTGTTCTGTGGAAACATGCAGAGTAAACTGGAAGGGAGCCTAATGGGTCATCAAGTCAAACTTGATGCAGGATTAGCACTACTTACAGTGTTCCCGTGAGATGTTCGCTTGACTCGGTGTCTTGGAGGGTTTCACACTTTTCCTGGGCAGTTTACTACAGTGTTTTATTATGTTCCTGTTTAAGAGATTGGGGAAGGTTTTAAATTTGTTATGTATCTATTTCAAAAGTACTGAGAAATGACGTTCTTACTGAGATGTCTTATGCTTGACTTGTCTTTAATCAAATCCTACATACCACACTAGAAAGACAGTTACAACAAAGGGTTAAAATCTGTCACACGAGATGTTTTTCTTGCTTACCTTCAAATATTTACAAGTTAAGTATAAGGTTGTTACCCTTGGCTCCCTTTATAGAAATAGGAACCTTTGAAGGGTAATTAATCTTTCCTTTTCAGCCACTCAACCTTTGGGAGGTGGAAACTCGTGATTTCCTATAGTTATTTCCTTGAATGAAACCCTGCCTCCACTTTCATCTTTGTCATGTTTGTTTTGCAGGAGTATGCAGGTAACAAAGTTTGGGATGTAGGTTTGTGGAAACAGTGAATTTAAAGCACAAACATATTAATGGAAGTTTAGGGAAAACAAGTTTCAGGTTCAAGAATTTTTGATATTCAGAACAGTTGTCTTAAGCTATCAGAGAGCTAAAATATTATAATGCAATCTTTATGTTCCATCATCATTCATGCATTCAGTTTAAATGTCAGATATAAAATTTGTTCTATGAATACTGTCTGAATAATACTGAAACCGATACACTTTTCTAGCAAATTATCTCAGATAAAGAATTTGTTTGAGAAAACTGCAAGTTCTTCATGAAAGAGGACTATATTTTCATTTAGGAGTTACTTCCTTTGTCTACAGCAACTTTTCTAAGACCTCCAAGTGGATGTTTAATGCCTAATTGACAGAAAAATAAAACAGTCTGAAATACTTATCTTTGAAGTCTCTTTATGTATAGGCCAATACACACTATCTTTTAGATCCTGATTATCATTGTCACATTTTTTTGCGGGCTGAGTATTTGTCCTTCTCTCTTTCTAACAACACTGAAGTCTATAATGCTACGAGGTTATGCAGATTCACACCTTTCATGCTTTGTTCCACACCCTGGAGTTTTCTCCTCTCATGGTTATATTCCTCCTATCACAGTGTGAAATACTCAAGAAGAGAAAGCTGTCAGTGAGATGGTCATCCTCCAGATTGTCTGTGCTGCCTCAAATATTGTACGAACATTTTTGCAAAATTGATTTTACCAAGTGAAGCCAAAAGTTTTAAAAGGTCTACAGTGATTTGATCAGTGTCTTAAAATCCTATCGACAGAGAGGACCTATTTTAAAACAACCAGGGGTTGTTACTTGGAGTTTCTTCATTGCCGATTTGAGTTCATTAGAATTTTTTAATGGCATATGAGGAACCTTATTCTTAAATTCTATCAGGTGTACAAATCTAGAGGTCAAACCTGTAATCTATCTCACTCTCCAGATACTTATTTAGCTTGTCTTACTGAGGCGAGTGTTAGATATTTTGATCACAACTCCAGTAGTTTTATTTCTAATAAAACTCAAATCTTTTTGTGTAGTGAATAACGTAAAATCACCAACTTTTCTCATTTTACTTCTTAGTTATATTTTTGCCGCCTCCTAGTCTTATTACTTTCTATATTTCTTTATTCACAAATTTAGCACTATAATTTTTGTACTCACAACATTAAATGAGGGCTGGGAGGAGAATGGATTGAGAGCAGCCCTGAGGAGAAGGACTTGCGGGTGTTGGTTGACGAGAAGCTCAACATGAGCTGGTCATGTGCGCTGGCAGTCCAGAAAGCCAACCGTATCCCGGGCTGCATTCCAAGCAGCGTGACCAGCAGGTCAAGGGGGGGGATTCTGCCCCTCTGCTCTGCTCTGGTGAGACCCCCCTGCAGTACTGCCTTCAGCTCTGGGGTCCTCAGCACAAGAAGGACATGGACCTGTTGGAGTGAGTCCAGAGGAGGCCACGAAGATGATCCGAGGGCTGAAGCACCTCTGCTGTGAGGACAGGCTGAGAGAGTTGGGGTTGTTCAGCCTGGAGAAGAGAAGGCTCCGGGGAGACCTTAGAGCAGCCTTCCAGTGCCTAAAGGGGCTACAAGAAAGTTGGGGAGGGGCTTTTTACAAGGGCATGGAGTGACAGGACAAGGGGCAATGGCTTTAAACTGGAAAAGAATAGATTTAGATCAGGCATTAGGAAGAAAATCTTCCCAGTGAGGGTGGTGAGGCAGTGGCAGAGGTTGCCCAGAGAAGCTGTGGCTGCCCCATCCCTGGAAGTGTTCCAGGGCAGGGTGGGTGGGGCTTTGAGCAACCTGGTCTGGTGGAAGGTGTCTCTGTCCATGGCAGGGGGGTTGGAATTAGATAATCTTTAAGGTCCCTTTCAATCAAATCATTTTGTGATTCCATGATAACTAAAATAACTTTTTTACTTAAACTCATTTAAGGTTTTGGTAATATTTTCTTACATAACTCAAGCTTGTCTTGCATCTACCAATTTTTCCTTACCCAGGAAGATGCTTGCCATGTGGGGGTGGTATATGTTTCCTAACACAGGGAAAAATGGAAATAGATACTGTTGAACAGAAAAATTGCATACATAAAGTAAAACAAATCACTAGTCTTTTCTTTGACTTTTCAGTTAATTGTGCTTTATTTTATAATTTCTGGTATCAAGATAATTTGTTAAGGCTGTTCTCTGTCAACCTCTTACAGCATGAGATGCTTTGAAAAAGTGAAGGTTGTTAGGATTATTAGTGGAAAACAATTTTCAGGATGTAGCAGATTACACCACTAGTGTCAGAATAGGCTGGAGATAGAATGCCACAGAGTGCATTTGACCAGTTTCACTGTATTAATAACATTTAGAGAATGAAAATTAAATATTTTTATGGCTCCATAGTTCTACAAATATTTAAAGACAAAAAATGTACTTGAAAATATTTGTCAGATAATTTTCTGGGAACGAAGCTTACTGGTAGTTTTCCCAGCTAGGAGAAGAAAACAGCTAAATTCTTGGGTAAATTATCAGTTGTGATTATGCTGTGTTTTGAAGAAAAAAGTGCAAGACTAAAACAGAGTGCCTTTTACTGAGACTGAATTTGGCCTGATTTTTGGTGCCACATTCACCTTATCTTATCATGTTTTGACTATGTGCAATGTTAATTCATTGGTCTTTCTACTTACAAGTCATGTTTCTATCTCTGGTATTTTGCTACTAATATATTCCTAGAGAATTCCTAAACTATAACGTATCTTCTCCGATGGAAGCACTGGAATGAAAAATATTTAGCCTTAGCTGCCACTACACACCAACAAAGTACCAGGAATAGACTGGAATTAAGCTACTTTGCTGTGCCTGTGTGTTAACGCTGTTTACTTGCCAAGCTGCAGCCATCCCAGTGTGGGATGCCTTTTTCGTGGAGAACCAGCCCCAAGACTCCCTCTGCCTGCAGCCTTCCTCATCCTCATGAGCACAGTAGTGTGGGAGAGGATTTCAATGTGACACCTCCTACAAAAAAAACAAAGGAGAAATGGTGCTTGTGGGTCCCTGTAGCTCCTTCACAGACATTAAGGAATAATGATACTATGGTGTACAATGTACTGGAATGATATATTGTAATACGTCGATATTATTTACATGTAATAACTTTTTCCTTTATAAAACTCCCTGTTCTTTTGCCTTTTTTATGTTTTCAGAAGATGTGATTGATGGTGCTAATTATTTTGGGAGACAAAGCAGGTGATAGTGAGTGGATTTGAGTATCTGTGGCAGAGTAGTTGGGTAACTGCAGAATCCAGGTAATTGATCACAAGTATTTGGATAAAGTACTACTGTGCACAGACTGGGCCTCTTATTCACATCATTTACTAAAGTTCTACTTCTGCAGGAGGCTGCCAGTACTCCTCATGTAGCTTTGCAATTTGAATCCAATCACATTAACTCCCTGTCAAATAAGGATTGTAACTGGAAATCTGGCTAGCATCTTACTCTCTGCTATTATTGTAAACTCTCTATTAACATAAAGTATTAGTGAGTGTAATTACAAGAGTAGAAAGTTCCAGCCAGAACTCTGGTGCTGTAGTCCGGGTAATTTCGATGGGCTCAGCAAGGACAGTTTATGCATAGATGCCTGCTATGCAGATAGCCGTTTTATCTCATCTTGGCACCAAAATTATTCAGAGGACAGTGCTGAGTTAATCTACCATCCCAGGAAATGTAGTTTGGTGACCTGAAGGCTATTAATTTATTCTTTACTGGCAGAGATTTCTGTCTTTTTTTTTTTTTTTTTCCCTTATTCAATGACCATAAAGCCAATTAGTATGAGCTGATAGTCATTTTTTGAAGTGACAGCTTTCTCTGATCTGTCTTTCTGACCCTTGTGAAGATACCCTGGAATGTGTTTGCTGTTCCAAAGGAACCTGCTGCCTGTTGCCTCACCTCCGGAGAGCAAACAGGGCTGCAGCAGGCTCGGCACAGCATCCGCAGACAACTTTTTCACTGTGCCAGGTCTCCCTTTACGTGGGGAGAATACTTGAGTCCCAGGCATATGTCTCAACATTTTAAGATACTGGTGTTTGTGATACGAAATACCAACTAGACATATTATTTTAAACCCATGAGTGTAATGGCATATTTTCTGCTCCCTCTCACATGGTTCTGACTTTCAGTGCCAGCTATGCATTTCGCCATGGGTAAAGAAACTCGGTGTGACTTTTTGGTAGACAATTATTGTTTTTACATTCTTAATATGTACAGGCTTGCAGTAAAAAATGGCTAGGGTAAGGCCAGTAAGAGTCCAATGGATAGTGCATAAAGATTAGCAGTGAGATGTGCCTGTTGGTTTGAAAAAGATATGTTTAGTACAGCCTACAGAGCCCTGACCCCTATTTCATGGCATGTTGCCCAGAAAGTGAAATCTAGTCCAACAATAAATCACCAGAATTTGTTCTATTTGACTGTATTAAAGCAACAGTCTGTAAAAGCTAGGACCACCAACTATGTTGTTTCTGCCGCATATCTGCTGTAACCAAATCACTGCTGCTTTCTGTAAGTCAAATGTTACTGAGGTGACCGAGAATATTATTTAGCAAGTACTGGACTGTGCTGTTCATCACCTAACAATCTGTGCTTAATTTTCAGTATGCCCCTATCTAGTTTCCCTGGTGAAACTTTCACCGTATTGAAACCATATTTTGTTGCTTTTCACATCTTACAACCCTTCAAATCTTGCTATTAAAATTCTAGCCATCATTTCCAGTTACCTAAAAAAAACAACAACCCAAACCTTGAGATAAAGCATCACTTCAGCTCGCCATAAACAAAAGGATAAGAATTTAAAGAACAGTTAATTGCATTGCAAAAGCTTTCCATTGTTGTGCCTTAATGCTGCTGGATCAGACTTTTTCCTGGTTTTAGGGATCTTAAGAAATATCTTGCTTTTACAGCTTGTAACATTTCAAACTCTTTTTGGTTTGTTTGCTTAGTGTGGAAAAGAGGACAAGATGACAGTCTTCAAGGAATTCAAGTGGATTTCTTAGGAGTGTTAAGCGTATAGCCAAATTTTTCAGGCAGGGTGGGAACAGCAATACTTTGCGTAGAAAACACTTTGCTACTTAAAACCACTGTCAGTAATAGTTTGAGTTTAGAAAAGCAGTGACCCATCACATTTCTCCAGATTACTTCTCCATGCATTGGAAAGATACTGGAAGTATAAAATGTGACTGCCTAGTCACCTTTGGATGGGTAAGAGCCACATTATTACTCGAGTAAAAAAGTAACTCGGGTTACTTGATTGAGAAGACTGGCTGAAAGGTCATCACAGCTTTACAGATCCAGGGAGAGACTGGGATGCACTATTGGAGCTGTATTTTGACTGATGAACTGGGCCTGTAGTAAACAACAAGCATACAAGTGATCTGGAAATAGTCTTACATGGTATCACTGATTAACATTAACCCAAAGCTAAATGTTTAAATGTTTTGTTTATAGTACAATATTAGATTTTGCCTTTTTTTTTTTTTTTTTAATGGAAAAAGCATAAAGTAATTGGTTCCTATGGTAAATTTCTATTTTAAAAGACACTCAGAGCACTCACACAAACACAGGCAGCACCAATGACCTCATTCTGCTCCATTTTCTGGCAGACCAGGATGGAGGTCCACTAGTGAGAATACATATACAATGCATATACATATACCTATACTTATACATATACCTATACATATGTGTGTATGGAGCCCCTCCAACCAGCGATCTGACTCCAGTTGCTGCACTCACCCCCCATACACACACATGCACACCAAACACAGACCCCTTACCCAGGAAAAGAGTTAGAAAGGAAGTCAATAAGAAGATAGGAGAGACTGTGCTGACCAGGTACAGAGGATGGCCAGACAAACGTATTGATCAGCAACTGTTTACATGTGACCGGCCCTTTTTTATCCCCTTGCCTCTTGATTTTCCTACACTTATTCCTCCCCAATCATTGAGATCCCTCCCTTTCCTCACCGTTAGGTTCTCCTCTGGTGAGGTGGCCTGATGGCTCCTGTGATGGGCCTGGCAGGGTATTAGTTGTGCTTCATCATGCCCCCCCCCCCCCCT
>NW_009596807.1:48110-64786 GCF_000690535.1 Cariama cristata
GCATCTCTCTGTACTCCTTTTTATCACATAAGCTAACATTATCCATTAATGGTATGTAAGAAATCCAAAAATGATGAGATTTCAAGAAAAACGTATAATATTACAGTGCAGAATGTTCACTCTTTGTGAAACATTCATCAGGAGGCCAACATCTCTCTGGGATGAGAGATGATTTCAGAGTGGAGATGCTGGCCGTATTCTCAATGCATATCAGCAGACATGAGGCGGGGAGGACAGGAATAAAAGCTGACTTGGCACACTCTGTGCCACTAAGTCTCTCAGGTTCGGAGATCTGTTCCGACTTGGGCATGAGTCCGGGCAATTTGGGCTGTCCTGCACTCTGCCTTCACTGCAGCCACAGAATGGGGCACAGTTATCGAGTCTGAAACAGCCTGTGTAGGACATCCCCTTTACGAGCTGTCCTGGGTCCAGCGCAGTCTGACATTCTTCTGGATGAGCAAAGGTTCTCCAGGAGTTGGTGTGTTTTCCCTAAAAGTGGTGCAGGTTGTTGGGTTGGTAGGAACGCATCAGGTCAGTGCGTAAGGCTTTCAGTTTTTACATCAGGTTTTGCACAGCTTTAGCTGAGCTTCGCAGAATATTTTGAAAGAGCCAGCTATACCAGGTTGGATTCTGCAGAGATTTGCTACTTCCCTTGTAGCAGATACTGAAACATCAAAGAGCTGAAGTTAGTTGGGGAAGGCTGTAGGATGGAGATGGCAACCAAACCGGTGAAGGATCAACTGTTTTGGGTAGCCTGAGCTTTAACAAGCTCGTCTTGCTAGCTTTTAGCATCAATGGAAAGTAAAGGACTGCTGCCCCTGTGTCTATCTAGGCTTTGGTGTATCAGACCTCTGGCATATATCTCTCCTTTACAAAATAAAATCAGAATATACTAAATTTTTTTGACATTGTGAGCCATGTATTTCTGTGTCATTCACACTACTGGAGGGCACCAGTGTCATTTTTGCTCGTGGAACAAATATACGTTCTTTCACTTAACAGGGGGCTTTTGTGGGATTTTTCCACATACTTTCCACTTATTTTTCTCAATGAGCTCTGCAGATAAATCCTTCGAAGGGCTTTGGCTGTAGGCTACCGTTGCCTTTTCCTGGAACTGTGTTGCTAAAACACGTCATGCAGACCCTCAGGACTCACTGCTGTGGCAGAACAGGTACCTCTACCATTTTCACATGCCCACTGTGCGCAAAGATCTTTACTTATGCCTTAAAAGGCACTTGCACAACTCTGCAACCAAGATCTGAATATATATGTCAATAGCTTTTATTTGCACAAAGCATGTGTGTATGCAGAGCAGGTTTTGCATACAAATAAGTCACTAGATAATATTTGCATATGTCTCCCATACTAGCCAAAGTGATCACTAGAAATCAGGACCCACTTTCTAATGAGATTCATTTATTTATCAGCACTGCTAGTAACATGTCAGAAAAATGTCTGTGAGATTGCTGACCTGACTTGGCACCTCATTTGAGCTAGTTAGCAGGGAGATTTTATCTGCCACCCAGTGTGATGCAATGTGAACACTTTTAGGGTTCTAATCCTTGCACTTGTTTGCTTAGTGAAAAAGTTTCTATGATCTGGAATGATCGTTCTTTCAGTGCCTTAAATCAATCATACATGGAGGCCTCAAGATGAGAAAACTAAATATTTGAAAAAAAACCTGTCTGTTTGCAGGGTTCTCCTTAGCCTGGTTCTTATCTGACATTTTCATTTTCCTGCCTGTACATTCTTCAGAAACTTTAAAGGAATATGCAGAGATCCTGGATACCTAAAAGCAATATTGAAGAGGCTAATAAGGACAGCTTGTGAATTGTAAGAGGACATTATAAACAAGAACAGGATAGCCTTTCAAGGGTATTTTAACCTTTATATATGCTTGACTGCTTTGAGCTTATCCTGTTTGATAGAAAGAACCAAAATTAAAGTAAACAGAAGGTCAAAAATTTGCAATTTGCTACATTTAATAAAAAGGTTTAACAAATAGTTTCTATTTATTCCTTGCTTGGAGAAAAAGGTTGGTCTTCCATAAAATACCTTAAATTTTATCTTCACTGAAATCAAGAAACGTAAAACTCAACAATCTTTATCTCACCATGTTTAGTTATTTATAAGGAGGAGGGTTTACATATAGTAAAGAAAAGCAAAGATACTTGCAACCTTGCATTTTTTTCTGTTATCATTAATTTGACAGCAGTCTTATTGGAACATAGATGTAAAAGGGATCTCTCTGGGTCATTGGGTCCAGACTCCTGCTGTTGCAGCCAACGTCAATATATATGGACAACCCCCTCCATCTAAAATGATCAAAGTCTACGAGCAGCTAGGAGTAGTCAGACTAAAGACCTATTAGAAGTTTTTTTTCAGAATTTCAATTCTGTAATGGTTACAGACCTTCATCTAATTTTCAGGTTAAATTTGTCTGTATCTTTTCTTATTAGATAGTCATATGTTAATATATACTGTGAAAGGATTAAATTAACAGAAGGATATTGTAACAATTTGTGAATCTAGTTAAATTCTCCAGAGCAGGGGGTACTGTGCCAATATAAACATTTGCATGGTACTAAAAATTAATGTATGTGGAAGAATATAAATTGAGTAATTCAATGAGAGCTTTTAAAACTTCCTACTTCCACATGATTTTTGCATCTCACTTAAAGAATGTAAAAGATACATTGGCAGAAATTTCTGAAAGTGCAACCAGGCTCATTGCTCACATGCTGCAGGTTTTATTTAAAAAAAAACCATAGTGACTGAAACCACTTTCTTTGTTTGTTATTTTCCTTCATGAAAATCCAAGGTAAAACTATTACATTTAAAGAGACTTTGATATTAATTGTAAATAGTTTTGAAGGATTGGAAGTGTATAAACATGGATGTACGAGAGTCTGTTCACCTTGTGACGTGGGAATGGCCAAATCCTGCACAGACTGTGCCACTTTCACAAGCCATGCAGTCACAGGAGGACGGGGAGTTTCTCATCTATGAGGGTAGGCACTTATGCAGGCTTGTAGGGAAAAAATCTAAACTGATTTATATAAGAGAGATGGCAAACCCCAAATACAGGCTAGGCTTTCTGTAAGAGGTACTTCAACCTTTTTTTCCCTACTTCAGGGAAAATGAGTCATGGGATTTGGTGGTGTTTTATGCATCACGCTCCTGCTCTCATGTTGCCCAAGGTCAATTGGTACATTACCCTGTGCAATGATGTTTCTACCAAGATGACAAAAATACGCTGTCTGAGGGGTTTTGCAGAAGATTGATCCCTATCCTAGAGCCTCCTTGTAGCTGACTGATTGGCAGAAAGGAAGGCATGGGATGGATTTGAGCAGATTTCCACCACACTTGGAAAGCAGACTATGGAGTGATGACACGCTTCATATTTGGATGCAGCAACAAGTGTGATACGTATTCTAAAAGTGAACATGGAGAGACTGCTCAAGCGATTGCACAGGTTGGCCACTGGGACTATGTTATCCATTTTAAATGTTTTCGTGCTTTGTAACAGCTCGTATATGTATTTGTGTTCATTTAGGTATTCAGAAAGTGCCACTTTTTCTGCAAATAGCCAAATTTGTAGAACAACAAAGAGCAAAGGATCCTGGTTACAGACTGCACTTGTGCTGCAGTGCAGCACAAATTCCTGAGGAAGGATTTCAGGGACCTATCGTAAGTATTACTCACATTAAGGTAATCTGTCTTGTTCTGCTCTGCAAAGTACTTGTGGAAGTACTCTCTTGGGATTCCTTGTTTGTTCATCCTTGTTAATTCCAGGTTGAATTTAAGAAAATCAGAAGTTTAAAGCTGTGGCAGTTCTTCACCACCACAAAGCTATGGCAGCTCTTAATCCCACAAAAGAGGTTATGAAAGCCAAACCGGTTCCTTTCCAACTCTTTTATTATGACTATCACTGACGTTTATGGCACAATTTCCAATCTACACTTGTTTGGTGTTACTGATCTCTACCAAGTAGCAGAGATTCAGCTGTTTATCTCCAAAAGGACTATGGTATATGCATCTGGAATCATATTGGCTAAGAAATTAATTCCTTGTGTACTTGTGAAACAGATACAACTTCAAAGGAAAACCAGGCAAATGAGGCTGAAAGGTTTCCAGAAACATTCAGGCCTATTGCAGTCATCAACATTAGTTCTACCACATCCATGCCTCCTCTATCTGGTGTCTAGAACATTCATGCAAGTATAGATTTGTTCAAGCAGACATCTACAAAGAGATACAGTTACTTAAAAAGAAGAGTTCTACATCTAGAGAAATCACTATTCTTTGTAATGTCTTCTTTACAAAGTCATCATCCAAATGGGATGAAAAAAAGTATCACGCGATAGAGGCACCTGGTTAGAAACAACAGCAGTAAATAGAAAAGTGAATTTTGCATGATATCCTATAGATTGTATTTGCTTGGTATAACCAGTTAGTATCTTGACAAAATCACATGGGCCTATACACTATTCCTGAACAGAGGAATTGTGTTATAAAATGTATTGACAATGAACAACTTGATGATTGTTGTGAAAAATACAGCTTCACAACAAGCCTGCTTATTAAAATGGCCACAATTTATTATTTTCTGTAACACGATAAAACAGATAAAGGAACAGTACTCATAGCAGCGTTAGAGAGGTTTGGCAGTCAGCGATCCTGTATTAGTGATATTGTAATACGAAGGTCTACAGAGGAAAAACAGTAAAAAAGAGGAAGCTATTGATGCTTATGCTAGACTGAGTAACGATCTAAGGAGACTGCTGTCAGTGCCTAAATGTGGAGGGGAGAGATCAGGCAGCTATCTGTACTTCACAATTGTACTTCAGCTCTCCAAAATGGTTTCAAAATAGTTCAAAGTATTTTATCAGAATAGTTCAAAATTACTGCCTATTACCCATGCACATCCTTTGCCTAATGATTTCCTGCTGCCTCCTGTTCGTGACCAGGCCAGCTCTGAAGGAACAGTAAGTACTGTTTTCTTGAAAAGATAAATCCTTAAATGAAGCATTTCCAGTCCCTGGAGAGCTCAATAGGACCTACTTGTCCCTCGGTATGCCTGCTTTTTATTAAAATGTATTAAGATCACAAAAAAACAGATCACACAGACACTGTAAGACAGATTCTTTCCTCTGCATTATGTGTGCAGACTTGTTTAGAGGACAGTATGCAGATTTATGTAGACTAACCATTTCTGTAAAGAAAAAAAAAAGTCAAGTATCCAACTCCTTGATTGGAATCTTTGATTCTCAAGTTTTCTTGGACAAGGTTGGACTCCTGATTGAAGTAATTCACTAATATTGACTTAGTCCAATATTGTCAGCACAGAAGTGGGCTGGATTTGAATTCGTGGAGTTACATCTTTCCTTAGCACTGGTAGTGCTCTCTCTTCCCTCTTCACTTGTTTCCTGCTGGGGAGGGGCAGGATTCCGAAATCAAAGCCAGGACTGTTGACTTTTTAATAAGGAGTTCCCCTTTTCTCTTCCTCTGAGCAAGAGGATTCTCCACTGAGTGAGTTGTGGTAAATTTGCAAACCCAGAGGATTTGGTCCAGGGCTTTGAAGAGGGATACAATTTCCATAAAGTAGGTGGGGCAATGCTGCAAGCTTTGTGCGTGGAATATGTAAAATTCTCTGTCAGCACTAAAGCAGACACAGGCATTTGAAAGAATAATCTGATTTAAACAGTTGTATGTCTATGGGTGACCTCAAATGATTAAATACAAAGACAAGTGCAATTTGAGGCAAATGTAATTCCAGGTGCTTGAGATGCTACATCCAGCTCTGCTGCAATATTTAGATGTTCCTATGAGCTACTGTGAGACTGAAGAGGTCTGTAATAAAGAGTTTGACTATTCATATTTAGGCTAACACCAGCATTCAGAGAAGAGTAGTTTTCAGAGGAAATGATCCAAGAGCTTCATAGTGGTAAAGGCAAAATAAAAAAAAAAAAAAAAAGCCAAAAAACACAACAGCACAAGACTAAATACCTGCCTTTTCCATTTGGAAAGGTGTTAAAATGCTGTGTAAGATCCTTTTTGTACTTCATGGTTACACTTGCAGACAAGTGGAAATATTTACACCCAATGAAAGTCACGCTGTGAGGGGGGAATTTCTTTCCTATTTTTAAGAGTAACTGCCTAGAATACTTGAACATGATTTTGTGTTTCTCCCAGTTGTCCTCTGCTGAATAAAAGGAGAGTGCCCAGTTGTAAGTCCTGGACCCTTAGTGCTGAGTTTGCAATAAAAACCTCTTTGAATCAGTGGGTAAGAGGAACTACATTCTGTTGGAGTTCTCGCAAGTTCTGAATGGCCCTGATAAACAGCACAAAGACAGAAATACTTCTCTTTTGACATACAAGCACTGTCCTTGTTATAAGGTCTTTGTACACAGTATTGCCAAGCCCTGATTTTGATTGTATGTTTCCAGATGCTAACTTAATAAAGATATTAATGAAGGATAATGTTTTAAGAACTTTTGTATACATGCAATTCGCTTCTTTCTCAGGCAGTCTGTCTGTAAATATTTTGAATTTTTAGAACCCACACTTAACTGCCTCAAAAACTAGACAGAGCCAATATTTAGTTTAACAAAAAGCAAGTTACATATCTTCTGGAATATTTACTTTTCTGGAAAAGTTTCTCAGCCTTTAGCTCGTATTATCTTAGTTATGCTTTCAATGTGATCTTCTAGGTTTCGGCAACATATGATACGGCCGTGCCCGAAAGCCTCAATCACTCTCTTGTATATAAGCACACTTCATGCCTGCAGTGTGAGAACTTCTGAAGAACATCCTAAAGACATTATGCTCTAAAAAGAGGGTAGCCAGGTAAGAAAAAAAAATATTCTTCTTTCAATATGTACTGGGGAACTAGAGGACAGACTGATGAAGTGAATTGCCCAAGTTCAAATGAGAAGGCTGTGGGAGAATTTGGATTTTGCAAGTCCCAGACTACCAACTTATCCATAGATCTGTCTTTTCTCTGGATGTAGACACCGCACAGACGTGTCCAACCTGCGAATCTTGAACCTTTATGGCTGTCCAATTGCAAGTCCCATGCTGGGGCTACACCACACCACTGGTAGTGGGACTGTGCTGATGCAGGTCTTATGAATACTCTGAAACCTTAGCTGTGTGATGAAGTGTGCTTACAGGAACAACCAGACTGCTAGGCTGGCGTTGCTTGGACTCCTCCAGGGCAGCTGTTCCCTCAGGCCATTGCCGTCCTGCGCTGGAGGGGTGAGACTCTTTGCAAAGACATTTTCATTCCCTGCCTATGGACCATCCTAGTCTTTATTTGCCCAGTCCAGAGGCCCTCAGCCCAGTATGGAGTTGGTATGTAGGTCATACAGCTAGAAGTGCGTACACACCTGCACTAGGCTGGATTTAAAATCTGGTGTCATCTATTAAAGAGAAAACGACTTATACATCATTGCATATATTCTCTGGGGGTGGCTCTTTTAACATTCCAGAGAATTGCTGTATATCCTCCTCAGTTTCTTATTTCTCTGTAGGTCCATATCCTGGATATTTCCCAATAACTTGTTTCCATCATGCGAGGCACTAGGCTCCTTGGTTATTGTTCTTTTGTACCTCCACTTCACCTTATGGGAAGGTTCTTTCCCTCCTTAACCCAGCTTTTCTGCTAGTAGCTTTTTATTGATGTCGTGCCCGTTTAACTACTGTACTATGCTAGTGAACATGAAATAAATGTTTATCCATGACTTCCTACATCTGCAACTATCAGTGCTCTTTTCATCCCGCAACCACAACTTCCATTACTACCTCCCACCTAGGAGGGAGCAGAAAAGACAGCTGGAGAGGACAACCCTGCCTGCAGTGATCGCATACGCAAGCCTGTAGGCTGGCCTGATAACACTACATCTTGGCCTGTGCACCCACCAGTCTGTTCAAGGTGAATCTCAACAATTGCACACGGGTATATGTTGATAAATCGTCATGGGAAATAGATGAGGATTCTTGTTTTTCACATTTTTTTTTTCTTCCCAGCCAGTTTCTGCTCTTCTGGTTACACTGCTGAAATGCTTCAACTGAGCTTTTGATGATGGAGAGAGAGAGGTTGCATGAAACAGCTATTCTGCTCCAAGCTCCCTGCCCTTGAATGGACTCTTATGGGGGCACTTGTATCACAAGAAAGGAGTGTTATAAGATCCCATCTGTATAGTTTAGATGGAGCCCTGATTTAAAACTGACTCTTTGCACAACACAAGTTCAAAAAATAGATGAAGTGTATTTATTCATACTTTATCTGAAATTATCATGCCAAAACCAACTTTGTTGAAAAAGCATAGCAAAATCTGTATTTCGTTTGCTGCTAGTACTGTTATTCTAGCTCTGTGTAATTGATTTCTGGTTTACAAAAACAAAACTAAACAAAAAAACTCGTAAGAGCCAGTATCAACACAGTTGTCCCAACGCAAAATGTTCAAAGCAAGGAATCAATTAAAAAGTGGTGTCAAAGACAGAATGCTGTAAAAACTTTCGTACTCATGAGTCTAGTAGTAATTTAGGTTACCAAGAAAATAGATTTATCTTGCATCATTTACATTAAACCATTTTCTGGTGAATCTTTTCCTTCATTTTGTTGCATTTGTTGTTCCTCAGTTTGGGTAATTCAGCTTTCTAAAGAGAAGACTCAAAGCCTTCAGACTGAAAAAAAATATTCTGGTCTTGTTGAAGTAGGTGGTAAATCCCACTGATTCTGTAGAACTGAGATTCCAGATGCAACTTTCTTCCAGTCTCACTGGTGGGAATGTGTGTGAAGTAGGGCAGAAGCGTAAATGAACAGAAAGACAGCTTTTGTGCCATGTGATTTATTGGCTTCAGAGTTTTTCAGATGGCATTTTAAGAAAAAAAAGATCATCTTCGGTGGTTTCAAGGTGCTTTGGTTGCTTATTTGTTTCATAAAGAGGGGAAGCTTACGACATTTCTGAAAATCATCTGAAAATGCTGAAGAAAAGAGTGAGTGTGTGAGTGAGTGAGTGAATGAGTGACAGTATGGGTTATCTTATGGACACATTTCAGGTCCATGTTTTAGCACATACCCAAATCTAAGCCAATTTTACCTTTGTCATTACTCTAGTGCTTGAGCACCTTGCTGCTTCTGAACCATAGTACTCTGTGTATTGTAATCATCCCAATGAAGCTGAACTTTACGCTCCTTTTTGAGCTCATAAAATCAGTTCTCATGAAATACTAGAAAGCAGAGCACAGTTGCTAACACTGAGATCAAAAAATACTATTAAAGGATTTGAAGACATTTGAAATTCATGTCAGGCTTTATGAACTGTGTAAAACATACCAAAACAAACAGTAACCCTACCACGAAACCTGTTCTGTTTGTTTTAAGTGAAGCATCTGTTTTCGACATAGACTATAATATTGAGTGTCCTCACAGGTAAAGCTTCCTTCCAAGTTAATTTCTGCTATTATGATATGAAGGTATAGATGTTAAATTATGCATTTATTTTCAGGTGTGAGGATTTCTCCCCTTCAGAATTACAGGGAGAGCAAAAATCTACTTTTGCCCCTCCATGGGGCCGCTGTGTGCTCTGCAGTCTGTGTGCTGCAGCGGGGAGAGCGGTGCCAACCCACGCTCACATGCGTTATCACCGTGACCTCACCTGACCTTGGTTTTAGGAGGGTAAAAAGCCATACTACTTTCTGTAAACGCAGCTCCCTGCATGTAGAGAGGAATTTGGCCAGCTGTGATTGTACAACAGATGCAAACAACTTTCATGTTTTCCCGTGACAAACTTGTTCGCTGCATTTTTGGACTGGATTCTACTCAGACAGAGACATGTTGGCTTTTTAAAAGCTGTCAGACACAAAGTAACTCACGTTTTTTTTTTTTTTTGCTGATTGTCTGCACCACTTTCCTCTGATGGTATTTCTGTTAGCAGTTCTGGTTGTAGAGGTTTCGAGGCAGCTATCTCGTAATCTAATTCATGTCAATTAGTCGTCAGTCTAGACAAAAGCCCTCTTATTCAGTTTGTGTAGCTAACTCCCAATAAATCTTTCTTGTGCTCTATCAGCACATATGGTAGCATTTTTTTCCTCAGTCCTCATTTTGTAGCTTTTATCAACAGCTCCTCTCAAGAGACCAAAACCTCTTTCTCACTCTGTCTTTATTTTTTATGTTCTTACCCATGAGAGTAATGTAATGAGAGCAAGTGAGTGAAGCTTAGTAATCACACACATCTCTCTGTTTTAACTAACAGTTAATTCTTATTCAGGAAAATGGATCAAAGTGTAGATTATACATTTCTCCACAGGATTAAGAAACTGAGTGAAGAAGTTTGTAGGGACCCCCCAAAAAAGAAACTTCTTTCTTAGAGTTGAGTTTGCCTTGTTTGGTGGTGGTTTGTGGTTTGCCTGGGGACTGTCTCATGAGTGAGTGTAGAGGTTTGCCCAGATTTTCTACCTTAGTTGGTGGCCTGTGATCACTACAGTGATTATCATGGGGGAAGGATGATGCAAGTGAAAAGAGGCTTAAAATGAAGCATCTTACTGAGAAGTGTGCACGGCTGAAGTACAGTAAACAAGCCAGTGCTGTGGGGGAGCTGGGGCAACAGAACTTAAAAAAGTTTGTATGAGCTAGGGAAGGTAGAACCACAAAAACCCCAAAGGTGGTCTCTCAACCTTAAAGTTAGTTTTGCCGTGTGTGGGGGGGTCTGTTCCCAGATGGGAACCTTGAGCCTGGATGGTTTTGGTCAGGTCCTGGCCTCTAGTTGAAGGAAATATGTCCCAGGTAAGGAAAACTAGTGAAAAGCCTACATGAGGGATGCTCTTTTCTGAACTCAAGAAGCAAGTGGAAAATCTGTAGGAAAAAATGCCTACAGGTAAAAGCCCCTGGAAACAAATCACTGACATGTAGGCCTCTAGAAATGAGGAAGTAAAATGGTACCAGATGACAGAGAGAGCGCTACAGTGCCAGTCTGGAGGCAGGTAGCTGTCCTTCGCAGCTGGCAGCCCATTACAGTCACAAACCAGAGCGACCTCACTGCACACGGTAGGGAGCTGGGTCTGTTGATGGAGGCTGCAGGATTGCATTCTTCAAAGGCTGGGAGGTTCATGACTAGTGGATGTCAGAGAGAAGCCAAGGGTGTTAGAAATGGTTGGTTGCTCCTCCTGAGAGGAATGATTCATCTGTCAAATAACCCCAGTAGTCCACACAAAGTGTGGTCATCCATGAGCCCCACGTGAGACGTTACACAATGGGTGCCAAGGGCCAACAGCTCCTTTGGTTGCACTTTGCATTGGTGATTCCTGTGAACTGTAACAGCTCTGAATGAGGATCTGGGGATGATCTGAAAGAGATGAGTGCACTCATCCCTGTCTTCCTAGCTGAAAATAAAAATCAGATAAGAATGGATACATCCTGAAGGTGAGGAGTTGCTTAAATGATATTAAGAGGTTATTGCTGTGATGTTAATGAGATGTCCTCAGCCATGGGAATGATGTTTCAAATGGATGTTGAACACAGATGAAGTTCATTTCACAAATACTGGCTGAGTGACTAACTCTTGAGAAAGCTTCAGAATCGAATTGATGCATGGTGACATAGCAGGAAAGACAGAAGTGTCAGGGGGGGTTAACACTATTTAAAAGGTTGTTTAGCGAAGAAAACAAACTGACATGTATGTGCTCTAAGGGCAGGACAAGAACTAATATTTAGCTAAATTTTCAACAGCTGAATCATCTTTGTAGCCTGATAGTCTGAAGACAGCAAACTTTTCTTCTTACATTTAAAAGCTTCCTGTTGACCTGCAGGAGAGTTTTGTAGGAGAAATAATGACATCAAACTCAATCTAGACAGGATGGTCTAACAGCTGAGTCCACAGTGAATTTAAGTAGTGCTTTAATCTAGCCTATTTCCTTTCAGAATACCCTTGAAAAAACTATTTAGCTTCTCAGTTCATGCGCAAACCAATGATAATATTTATGTACCTCATAATTAAGGTTGGGAGTAATTAGTATTTATGCAGACTCCTCAATAAAACATAACCTGTGTGCCAGTCTACTTGTGTAATCACAGTTAGCCTTGCCGTCAGAATAAATAGACCATTGTGTATATGTTTATTGGTGAGAAATTTGCACAACTGTTGATAACAGCACGCTCTGTTATTCTACCATTTGCATCTTTTAAAAATGAAATGGTAGTATGACACCCATATGCTCATATACCTAAATATGTTCTTAACTTTAGATAAATAGGTAAAGGCTTTCCAGTTAAATGCTAAACTATGTGACAACAGGGAAAATACACTCATGGCAAAGTTAAAAACAGCTAACATATAATATTCTTAAGTCAATTTATGTATATAGATTGAAAGGATATATAAATTTTAAAAATTATTTATTTTGGCAGATCAGTGGAAAAGTCTATTTCTGTCGAGCTCAGAAGAAAATGGCAT
Organism: Cariama cristata; assembly: GCF_000690535.1. Lineage (NCBI taxonomy): Eukaryota > Metazoa > Chordata > Aves > Cariamiformes > Cariamidae > Cariama > Cariama cristata. Next base: position 60,569 of record NW_009596807.1, read on the forward strand.
ATGATTTTATATTAACAAGATGACTCAGATGTTAAGAGTTTTAGAATGCAGAGAATTACATTAATTACCAAACTGAGACTTTATTTAATTCAGGAAATGCTCAGGGTAATTTCAAGATATTCACAAATTATAAAAAAGAGGGATTCTTTTATAAGCAGATTGTATAAACAATGTTAACTGCCTCATGTTGGTCTCTCTACCATGGAATCATGTGGGACAGTGGATTTATAGGAACCATCTCTGTTATTCCCAGCAAGCCTCCTCCCACAGTTGAAGTTGGTCCATTGTCCTACCTTACCTGATTTAGTTATGCTGGGTGGACATCTAGGAGATTTCAGACATTTAGCATTAACTGCAGTACTGGGAGACTCTTCAGCAAAATGTATAACTCCTATGTAGAAAATTTGTCCACAACATCTCTGGAGACTTTAGAAAATCTTAAGGGGCAAAGAGATTGCGATCTGGCAGCAGCTGGCTGTCTGACCACTCTTCAGGATGGTGCCAGCTGGAGGAGGAGGAGGGAAAAGAGAGGGTTGGCTACTTACAAGAGGAGAGGACTTAGGCAGAGGCCAGATCTTCTCTGCCAGTTCTCAGCCAAGGAGAGTGTATTTATAGACCATAACCTTTAGTCTGTCTTGAACTTGTGTGCTTGCTGTAATATTAGAGGAGACAATCTGCCGTGCTGGTTCTAGATCTTGAACAAGGATTCTCAATTTCTGAAGACTGAATTCTTTACGTAGTTTTGGGCTTATGTAGCATGGCAGTTTTGGGCTCCAAACCTCATGATGTTTCACTGGTGTCCTTATAAACCAGGTAGGAATTACAATGCATAACACACGCTGCTATTGAATCAGAGAGGCAATGTATCAGTCTTTTTTTAAATGGACTTTTTTGTGAAAAAAGATTTAAGATAAAAGACAGTTTGCAGAAGAGGATCAGTACTTGCAGAACTGAAATTGAAAACAAAACGAAAACCAACAGTCTTCGGGTATCCTGGCAGCCAGAACATAGGTTGGTTCCAGCAACAGAACTGTAATTTTTTCTTCTGTGTATAGAAGTTCACAGTGAAAAAGTAGCTGTGTCTTTTCTTGCCCTTGTTTGAAATAATACTAACCTTGGTAGTGTCAATGAGGTTTCTTCACTTTTGGCTGAGATTCACTAAAGTTAGCTACTTTAATTTTTGTTAATTTTCTCTGCACATGCCTTCAAATCATTCTGTTTTGAATGAAAACCCTTGGTCATTTCATTAAAATGAGTAATCAGAAGTTGGTTGCTCCATGTAAACACACCATTGCTGGCTCTGATCATGTAATCTACTACTAAGCACCAAAGAGTCCACTGGAAATTGTAGCAATGTAAATAAAATCAAAGCTGGGTTTTATGAAGTTTGTTTTATAAGAATACAGAAGACTGAGACCTTTGAAAGGTGTATCTTTGCTCTTCTGCAGCTTACTCCACTACAGGTCCTCAAAGGTTGCAATCTTGTGTAAAAAAATAAAAATAATAAAAAAAAAAATCAGCGCTTACTTCCATCAAATTTTTGTAACCAGAATAGCTGTGGAATCACTACTGTATAAAAGCATGTCTGAATTCAACTGATGAAAATCTGTGTGACTTTACTGAATTTGTGTTTCCAAGAGTAAAAGAATTGTTTAACATCCTCCTTTGGAAAAGAGCTTTCCTTTAGGTCCATGTACATCTTTTCCCATTCCATAGTGCTTTAATGTCAAGCTCATTGAGTTGCATCAATCAGAAAGTACCTTCCAAATTTGTACCTGAATGACATTGTTATTCCACTTTATTGTATTCTGACTGTATTGTCTATATGGTGTTATTACTAATTTGAAATGGATAAGGTTGGATTTGAGATATGGCCTTTAATACTGATTGTTTCAATCTCAGAAACAGATGAAGATGACCTTTGTATACAAGTACCTGTTCTCTTCACGTTATAGCTATGATACTGGTCTTCTATAGCAGAACAAGTGCGAACAGGGGAAACCAGTGAAGAGTACTTTTAAAAATATTTTATAGTTTCCTTACTATCCCTGGAAAAAACAGAATACCTCTCTTAAAAGTGTTTTCCCCCCACTGTCAACTAGTGTTTAAATACAAAAAAGAAAAAAATAGTTTAATTTTCCCCTAGTGAGTTAGAATATTTACCTCAGAAGACAAAATGCTGAAATTAAATGTCTGAATGGTTCTAACTGTAGCTGTTATAAGACTTTAATAGGAAACCTAAATTTAGAATTAAATAGATTGACACTTAAACTGTTTGATGTGGAAAGAGTAGGCTGTCCAGCTCCAAACCACATGTTTTTATTCTGGTACTTCTCATTGGCCATCTGTTCTTTGTTGTCTGTCCCAATTCCACCATCTGTCCCCAAAATTACACTCAGCGTGATGACCTCACCTACGAAACTGTAAGGCAATAGCTCTGTCAGTCAAAGCTAGTAAACAACCACCACTTGCTTCCCAGTTCTCTTTGTCCCCCAAAAGAAGCAAGGAATGCAAATGAATGCTCCAGATTTTGGTTCCAATTCCATCTCTCTTTAAGCTCATCTAGCATTTTCACATGGGGCTAGGAAGAGAAAAAAAAAAAAGAAATAAGAGAGTGAGAAACCCAGCTGATGGAATTGGCACAAGAGGCAACATTGCTTTACAGAGATCACCTGCAACTTGCAGAGAAAAAAAATGATTCCTGATCAGTCAAAGGAGAAATTTCCTCTAACTTCCTTTGTTAACTTTTTTGAGTTGAGTTCAGCAGAAAATGGAGATGCCTTTATTAGATAAATTGTAGATAGCTCATCTTAAATGAGATGAATCCTGCCCTCAAAATCTGTAAGAAAAGATCAAGTCTTCCTCCCTTAGGCTGTGGCCTTGCATGTGGCAAAACACTAGATAGATGTTCAGTACCTAAACTTCTCCAATTGTCCCTCATGTACAACTAGTTTATCTTCTTTCTTGTTTGGCTGATCCAGTCAACATACACCTGGCACCTGTACGCAGGCCAAGGGACATCTTGATTATGTCAGGGTCACAGGCAGGTGATGGGGTCCTGGCCCCAGGTGAAAAATAACTGCAAGGGATATGAGAAACCATTGGATGTGGCATAGCTGGAATTGCTGGATGTGACCGATAACAGTGCTTGAACCTATCAAATGTTACAGACAGCACTGTGAAGGGGGGCTGAATTTCACAGATGTTTAAGGACGAGTTACTTAAGAAATGGTTGGATTTCACAGATATTTGGAGGGGAATACAAGGGACCTTTTGGGAATTCAGTCATGCAAAGCCAACACTATCTAGGTAACCATACCAGAAACGGCACATAATACCCAGGTGATGGTATCAAAACCACCAAATTTGGGTACAGATGCAGCAAAACTGGGACCACGTCAGAAGAAGTAATTATAGTTGTTAAATTATGAGAGGACAGACATGGCAGAGGGAGGGACAAAAGTAGAGAAAGACGAGATTCAAGAAACAGGAGAAGGTATGGAAAGGTATGCTAGTGGTGCAATCGAAGCTGCCCGGGGATACCTCTTGCTCACCACAGCCTTGAGCAGGACAATAAACCAAACCTGTTTCTGACCACATCACATGTGTTGAACCTGATTCTTTGGTCAGGAGGACTGGGGACATGAGTGGTGCCTTCCTTGCCAGCAGAGAAACACCTGGGACAGATGGATCAGGCATCCCAGTATCACTGTGCCAGTGCCTGCTCCAGCAGCGACAGCAGTGATGTCCTCCTAATGTCCTAGAAGACTGCACAATTCCTTGCACCCTGGACTGTCAGGGTCCCTCTTTTCATCAAGTTTTTTCCTAAGGACTATGCTTCTACCTTGTCAGTTTGCTCTCTCCCAAATTTATTTTGTTACTGTTTGTAATCACTAAGCTGCAGAAAAACACTTGCCTACCTCTTGAGTTACAATGATGCTTTGATATTCTCTTGTGGGTAGTTAAAGTGCTTGTGGGTGAAGAACATGAATATCAGAGTCAGAAATACCTATAGCTTAACTTCAGTGTCCTGGTGCGGTCTGAAGATTGAAGACACATCCTGCTTGACTTCTAGAAACAAAAAAAATTTGCTGCTTTTGCTATCAGGGAGATGTGAAGATAGTAAAGAGGTACTCCTTGGTTTCTGACTTCAGTGAGAGAAGGAACGTGGTGCCTGAGAGGTTCATCCACAGAGAGTGGATCCTGCTGAGCAGGAAT
>NW_009596807.1:64817-79690 GCF_000690535.1 Cariama cristata
GCCATTAGAAATGGCTAAAACATCATATCTTGCAGGACGTAGGTGTTTGAGGTCAGCAGCTCATTAGACTTTTCTGTACACTTGGAAACCAGATGCTGCAGTCCCCTGTCTGAGGGTAAACGGCTAACTGAGCAGGGCTCTCCTGTTACGTGAAGGAAATAGCACCATCCATAGTCAGGCAGATGTCCTGAAAGGGAAGAATTTTGGGTTCTCGGACCTCCTCGGGCTGAAGGGACTAAAGCCTTCATATCCCACCTCCTGGAGTGAACTGAGCACCTGGCACATGTCGAATGCCTGGAAGAAGAGTAAGCAAGAAAAGGCCTGACTTTGCAGCTGAAACGTAAGGGCTCTCAGGAAGAAGAGGGTGTTCTCAATTCAGTTGAAGCATTTTACATTAGATAGCTCTTGGATAGAAAACTGCAAGGTTTGTACATGAGATCTCAGCAGCTGCTTGGCTGGAAAAAATAGTGCTTTAAGTGTGATTTGGGGTTGCTTGGGTGAATAGCGCATGCTCCCAGGAGGTCTAAAGGATTATGGTCCTCTGGGGATCTGGCAGATCAACCTGATCACTCCCTGGCTGAGGCTGAGCCCATCTGTGCTTGCATAGGTGCTGATGGATGACTCCTGCCGAGGGGCGGAAGTCCAGAAGTCAGCTGGGATTTATTTAGTTGTCTTTCTACTTTAATCCAGGTAGTTTGTAAGCATCCTCATTTGGTAAGAAAACGATGATTGCCTTTGGTGACTCAGACAGGATCGATTTTGTGCTGGTGCTGCCTCATTTACAAGCTTTGTTGTATGGCGTGATTAGTATGTTTTTGTAACAGGACTGTCACTTTGTGTTATTATAACTATAGGAAACCCGGTATCTCACTGATATCATATTGTGCTAAGGAGAAAAAGAAAAAAAATGTGATCTTTACAGGCTGTATTAGAGAAGCTAAACATACTACACATTATTTTGTGTTTCAGAGACCTTCACCCAGAAGTATGTTACTAAATGAACCATAAAGGTTCCCAAAAGGAAGCCCCAGAGATTTATTCTTAGGGTACACTTTCTGAAAATGAGGTAAAAGGCATCAATTACACCCAGCAAAACAGCATCTGCTTTGCATGTTGCTGCCCATAGGGGATGTGGCTGATATACCTTCTTTTTCCTTGTTTATGTGAAATTTGTACTGTTACTGATTTTGGACCCCATCCCTATCTTCTGTGGTAGAATAAACAAATTGCATGGTAAATCCTTTCTTTCACAGATACTTACAATCACTTATGTTACTTCTGATCAGAGACACTTATGATCACTGGTCACTTTTTACTGTCTAGACCTTGCTATAGAATTACGAACTGGTGGGTTAACACTTTCCACATAGGCATAAATATTTACATTTCTTCTCATTTTAGAATTCTTTTTCTCATTACTTTTGTAAGACTTACCAACTTAGGAACTCAAAGTTAGCATCTTCAGCTGTCTTGAGAAACGCTGAAATCTCTTTCTAGATATGACAGCTGACCGGGAAGTCTATGAACCATATATGCCTCATTTAGGGCAAAATTTCTCCACTTATATGATACTTCTTCTACCATTGGCCAGAAGAAAATTAGAAGCTCTTACATTTCTATTTACATTAAGAGATTCTTTTAAATGGTGTCTCTCTGAAAATGTACATATCTTGGAAATCCAGTACTACAGCAAGACTTGTAACATAAAAAATTATCTACTCATAAATTAATGTCTCCTCCCTTTCCACACAACTATGAAATAACCTCTGTGTTTTCTACTACAAACTAAAGTGTGCTTGCTCCCTTTTTATATGCACAAATAAGACCTTTCTTTTATGATTTTGCTTACTCATCTGTATGATAATTACAAATGTAATAAGTGCTTAAAAATGCTTAAATAATGTTTGATCAATTTGCACAAATTATTTTTCACAGAAGTGATGCTAGAACTTCAGAAAAATGTTATACATTTTTCCCATCAGAAAGTTCAGCACAATTGTTTATTTGTCTGTACGTGTGTGTGGGTGTTTACATGTATTTTTTTCATTTTTTAATTTTATTTACAAGCAGAGATTTTGCTCATGCTTTTATTCTCCACTAATGAGAATTCTGTTTTCTTAAACAACTAAACTTATGGATCACCAGGATTTCACATGCAAATATAACATTAAAAATTCATTTTTGTGTGTGTTTATAAATGTTAAATTAGCTGAGAAATATGTCAAGCAGCTGAAAGACAATGAACTTAGCTTCAGAGAGTTCATTAGACATTCCAAAACATTTGGAATGAAATTACTAAACCTCAGTTAATATATTTCCACTGGCTGGGTTTCCACTCTTTCTGTTTGCTTACATAGCAGAGAAGAGAGGGGGAACAAGCGAGGGTGCAAGGTCATGATAGAAAATGTCACGGCACACCTCAGACCTGCAGTTTTTCCATGCGTGCAAACTGGTGGTTGTTAAAGCACTTACAGATCTGCTGGTCAAAAGTGCTAAATACAGAGGAAACTCTAATGTTTAAGTATTCAGACCCCTTCTGGTTTAGCTGTATGAGGCAATCAGTATAAAAGGTCTCTACTATAATCTTGTAGAGACCTACAGAAATTATTTTTAAGTGGGCAAAGCGCATTTGAACTTCACATGTACGAAATAGAAGGGCCCTAAATGTTGTATATGAATTTAAGCAACTGTTCTGTAACTCAGAATATCTGTGTCAGATACATAAAAGAATACGCTAAATGCCTAAATAACGCTTCCTGGGACCTAGAAGGCTTTGTAAAGAGGAAGGCTTTGGTCATAGCAAAATGTTTTCCCCACCACGTCTTACTAGGGCACAGCGTACAGGGAAAGGTGCTGCAAGACAAACGGGTTGTAAGGAACTGGGTCTGACCAGGTACAGGTATTGTGTGTTTCAGTCTACATCACCATATGTGTGTGTGTCATACAATAATTTTTTATATATACATATAAATGAAGTTTCTGTTCAAACTAGTTTTGACAGGGTGAGACTGTAGTCTTCAAAGTTGCTTGCAAGCCTCCAGAAGCATGGAGGAGATGCATGGACTCTGCTAGACTGGATGGAAGCAGAACCGTACAGAGGTGCCAGCTGTGTAAACAGGAAGACAGCAGCAGGAAAAACTTTCCAGAGCTTATTCTCTCCTTTTTTGACCTAGTCCAGGAAGGTAATTGGGAAGTATGGGAAAGGAGAGATACTTCCAAGCAGAAGTTGGTAATGCTTTGGACAGGCTGGTGATTCCTTGAGCTAGGATACTAGGTTCAGTGCTAGTGAGAAGAAAGAAAGGTGCCGGAATTTTACAGCTAAGTCAGGAAGTAAAAAAAAAATAATCCGTAAATTCAGAGGAAAGAAACTTATCCAAATGCCTTTTGGATAGCGGATATTCATAGAGGTGAATGCAGCCCTTGATGAGACAATGAGGGGAGAAGATGTACATGATAAATCTTTTGGAGGCTGGATCAATTTTCAGACTTACTTTTGAAGCAAAACATTACTTCTCATGGCTTTAAAGGTGTTTTATAAAGGAAGTCTGCTTTCTTTGCTGCTCAAATATAGAAAGTGGGTCATCTTTTAGGTCCATAGACCAGGAAGAATCTGTCTTTCAATGCTCAAAAATACCCAACCCCACACAAAAAAAAGAAGATAAAAATACTTTTATATTCCATATCACCAATCAAAACTCATATATAAAGATAATACCTTCTTGACATTAAGGAGGGAGCAGAATGAGAACAATGGTAAGCTATGCAATTTTATGGCTGATCCATGCAGTTTATTTGAGATGTAGTTTTCTCTGTCAGCCTTATACAGTATTTAGCAAAAAACAAACCTCCCATAACATGTGTTTATAAATGGCATATTTGTATGATACGTCTAGCAATCTGAGCTTTCTGCCAGAGAACTGTGAAATTGACAGTCAAAAAAGCTCTCAAAGAAGTTTCTAAAAATTTGACGGATAGCAAATGCTAAAATTATTCAGTAAAGAACATTTATTTTAATTCCATTTTAACAACTACGAAGTTTACAAAAAAAAAAAAAAAAAGTAAAAATTGAAGCTTATTTAGCAAAGAAGTACTTGATTAATCAGTGGCATGACCTGAAGGAGCAACAGATCTTTTGTCAAAACAGCTCAGGATTCAGTAAACAAACAGCTTTTTAGTAGGTGTAGTGCTTGTAAGCAGGGCAGAGTGACTTCTTAATCTTATGGAAGGAGATTCCTCCCTCCTTTTTTAGTCAATTTGCAAAAGAAAGCAACACTTTAAATTTATTAGTGATATTATCTGAAACACAGGGATGACAGAATGAAGACCTCTTTCTCTGCTGGCATGTAAAGTGGCTTCTAATTACATTTTTTCTGTTATTTTTAGAGACATTCATTTTTTTCCCACATTGCAACTAGAAAGAAGAGTAATCCAGTAGATAACTGATATACTTCAGAGAGTGTAATGAACTTGATTGATAATGGACATGATGTGAAGAATTAATAAAGTGATAGTCTGTTGGCATGTGTAGGAACAGAGTAAATGATCCTTAACCTTTTGAAAACAAAGAGCTAGAAGGAAGGGGGAGATGACTTTTTGCTGCAAGTTTATTATATCAGTTCTTTATTGGTAGTGCAAAAGAACAAAACCTGGAGGAGGCCTATAGGTCTGTCTGAGTTGATGCTGGTGTACTCTGTTGAAGTCCTCTTACAGGCAATGCCACGTCACCTTCCCGGAGACAGTGCAACACAGGTTTCTCCTGCTGTCCTCACATTAACGTATATCACAACTTTGATTTTGGATTGTCTGGAGTCAGTCACATAAAGAGCTGGGAGGGTGCTGAGCGTCAGTCTTCAAAATGACTGGTGGAAGTAGGAAGCTGCAACATAAAGATGTATGGTATTGTGGTATGAATGCTGTAAGCCTAACTTTCTCCAAAATTTTTTACTTCATATGACAGTACTGTTGGTCACTTTTCCCATTTTTAACACACTGACTGTGAACAGTTTTTCCCAGTAGTTGCCTGGCCCTGACTTTCACAGTGAGAGGGATCTGTGCTACCCAACAAAGATGGGGAGTAAAACACACAAAAAATACTAGGTTGGTTGTGTCAGTGACCGGAGTGGACAAATAGCTCTAGTCACAGACACAAACAATTTAGCAATTGCTGCATACAAGTATAACACTCATCCTTCACTGGGAAGGGAAAATTAAAGGGCACTAAATTCAGTGAATAAATCCAGGCATTGATATGTAATCTTGTTAACTGTAGGCAAAATATGAGTGCCAGACAACAATGGCATGACACTAGGGGCATTTCGTTCAAAATTAACTTAATTCATCCATTCTTAGCTAATTTGATATACAGCTTTCTTGTCTGAGTAATCAGAAGTATTTTGGAACTTGTATTGTTCATTTCTTGTCAGAGTAAGAATTGATTTTGTGAAAAGCCACAGCTTGAGAAGTGACTTGTATATGACTGTTTCTTTCTTGGACTTTAGGCAAGAAAAATGAGCAAAAGTCTCTCAAAATACTTACATTTCAGGGAGATTAGATGCTCCCATCTAATAAATTATGAGCTGTAATTTGACTGTGGCTGTTTAAATGATAAATTACTTTCTTCTGGCTACAACTTACACATTGAAAATAAATTTTCTTCACATAAAAATATAATAAATCATACTAAGGACCATTCAGAAGTCCTTTTAAATATCATTAAGTTTTATTTAGACAATCTCCTGTATTATTAATAATAATCACTATCAGAGTCTTGTGTCTTAAAATGTTGATCACATATTAGTGCTGAGCTCAGTTAGCTCCTGCAAGGTAAATTCTTGGCACCGTTTGACTTCCCTTTGTATCACCTGAGCTGGACAGGGTGAGTCTGCTGCCCCAAAATTTCCCTCATGATCCCTTTGGATCGCTGCAGGGCTGTGGGTGCAGGGAGCCATAACTGGATTTTTTTTTAAGATGTCTCTGTTTTTCTGCCTCAAGCATATCTTGTGAAGGAAAGAAAAGAATCCATCCCAGTATTTGATGTGTTGTTTGACCATAATTTGTTTTTCTTTTCATATAAGGCAGAATGAATGCACCTGGAGATGTAAAAACAGGCTGGATTTCAGTCTTTCTGTTCCTTGCAGAAAATGCAAGGAATTTTGATTATGTTTGGAGAAGATTCAAAGTTTAAATGGTATCACCCGATTTAAGATTACCTTAAAAGACAGTAGCAGGTTACATAGCAAGCTCCTGAATGTCTTTTATTGATTGCAGAAACAGCCTGTAAAAGGTGAGCCCTTTAACTGGGAAATCCCCCTTTTAATCTCCTGAGAGTCTAATCTTTACTTAATCAGTTTGCTTTTTCTAGACTTAAAATAATTCCTTTCTCTCTGCTACTTATGTGCATATATACACTTATGAACATGTCTGAAACCAGGTACTACTGCTGTTTCATGTCTGTTTAGAAAGCGGTGGTGACAGGCACTCCTGATGCAGAAGTAAAGGTTTTGCCCCAAGTTTTCTACAGAATGAAACTATTTTCCATTTCTGCAGTAGTGCTGAATGTGGCAGTGGAGAATAAAGTGGTCCTTCAGTTTCGCCCCATCTTCAGCAGTTTGGGAAGGCGCAGCGAGGCATCCGTCACAATGACGCTTCAGTTAGCTGGAACATTTGATTCCACTCCCATCTTTTGTGTTTTCAGAGGAGTACAACATAAAAACTATCACTTGAAAACAGCTGGGGAATTTGTTAAGTGACATCTTCACTTCCTCTCCCTCAATATTTATTTAATTAGAGAATGAAGAGTTTCAGAGCAATTAGAAGAAATCCTGAGAAGCAAACCCAGGCCCTCAGTGTCCCCAGAGCAGCAGGTTTTGTTAGGTTTGATCAAACCCACTTACAGTTACATTGCAGCACACACATGCAGAACAGATCGAGCTTGCTACTGACATTTTGATTGCACTCTGTAGGATTTATGTTTAGGAAAAGCCTCGGCTAGTGTTTTGGCATATCTTATCTGTAGGGCACTGCAGGAATAAATCCTGTGAAATGTAATCAAATGTTAACAGAAAAGCCTTTGTGGGAGACATCTCTAATACTGAGTTTTTCTCTCTGCCCCCTTCCCACTCCAAAAGGCTGTTTATCTGCACAGACAGATCTATGTCTGCCACTTATAGCTCCACTGCACTATGTTTTGTGGAGACAAAGAGTGACTTTAAGAGACCAGAGCCATGTAGACTTCTCGACCCATGCCAATCTCTGCTATGAATCTGTTTAAACCTTCTGGCAAGGCAAAGGCTGGGTCTCAAAGTGTCCCCCCAGGATGTATCCCAGGAGAAAACCTCTCCACCAAGGCAGAATAAATACAGAAAATAGACTCCAATATGCTGGAAAGATTTTGGACAGGATGAGTCACTGACCATGCTGCTTTCTTCACCTGTCCCAAAGTACATAGGTATTGACGAACACAGAACACGCTTTGGCCACAATTGGGTATATCCTTGATCCTGTTTGTTTTTCTCATAGCCTGTAGTTAAGGTCATTAAGTTTCTTATGTGGTGCTGTGTGTTAAGTGGCACTGAATGCTGGGCCCACGCCAGGTGCATTGGGAACAGGGCCCAAACAGAAATTAAGGAGAGCTTGACAGCATCTCAGCCTGGTGCTGGTCAGTAGCTTCAGTTCAAGAAACCTTCAGATGTCTCCAGTTTATGTTTGACTGCCTACAGCCACAGCAAGGTGTCTCAGCCCACAGATAACGGGAGCAGGAAGGTCCTTAAGCCATACACTTTCCCTGGCCGTACTACGTGATGTAGCAAGAGATAACAGTACGCAACTGGTGACTTGCTTGATGGAGAAACTATCAACAAAGTTGTGCCATGGTGTCAAAAGAGCCACTGCCTAGAGGACAGTCTGGCAAAGGGGTCACAGCATGCCGCTAGTTTTCCACCTCCATTCTGGTCTCCAGTATTTTTTCCCCAGCTCCAGAGTCAGCTCCTGGCTCTAAGTCGGCCACGTACATGTGGAAGGGAAGAAGTCCTTCAGCCCCATGCCTTTCTCCCACATAGAGGTGCTCGCCACGGCTCAGACTTACAGTTCTTGGCTCGTTGTAGGCAAAGGAAGAGATGTTACTGGGGCAGGATCCTGTCGGCTGTCGGGGAAGGGCGATGGGCCAGGAGCAATGTCAGAAGGCTGGTTTGGCCAGGAAGCTGCCAGTTGGATCCTGGTGGGAACGGAAATTTGGCAACAGGACTATTGCATAGGTGCAAATCTAACTTGTATTAACGGATGTCCATAGAGCATGAAGGAAATAGTACCTTCTAGTTAATGACAGGTCATTTTTTCCTTTATTTCGGAGTAGTAAAACAAGCATAGATCATTGAGTGAGTTGCTGTCTCAGGTCTATCCTGCCTTTTACTAAGGGTAGGGGTAGGAGGATGAAATGTAGACTTTCTATTTAAAACTATAGTAACTCAGATCTGTGTTCCAGTATCACATCTACATAGAATCACGCATTGCACTCTTGCTTTCAATGTTATTTTTTCTCCTTTCTAATATCTGCATGCAAAAATATTTTCTTAGAATGAATTATGCAGAAAGAAGGTCACTGTGATAGACAGACTGAAATAAAATGGATAGGGCACATAGTCCGGAAATTCCTGGCAAAATCAGATCCTTGTTACAATGAAAAAAAATCCAGCTTTTGAATGTAAACAAGAAAGTTTAGACATGTTATAAATTTTTCAGTATTTTTCTTAAGTTGATAGAAATTTCCTTCATCTAGAAAACACTGTAAACTGTTGATAACAACCAAACAGTCAATAATCACTATAGTTATTTCTGCATTTCCAAAGAAGAAAATGGGAAATCAAGTGCTTTATTCACTTCCAGGAGGAACAGTTAAGCCATCTTTGCCCTGTATCTCTGATTTAGTCGTGTTTAGACTAACGCTCTGCTCAGCTCACACAGGGTGTGAACACTGCCTGGTCTTCCCATGGCGGCATGACACTGAAATATTATTAGCTAATTAGACTGCTTTTCCCTGGTAGCAAGCAGCTCCCATTTGTTTTAAAGACATGCTTTCATTGTGCTGACGGAGAGGTTAGTAGTGTTTGCATAGATGTCTGAGAAGAACACCAACAGAAATGAACTTAAAATTTACATCTCAGTACACATTTTTATTCTTTACATAATTTGGACTGAGCTGAGATTTTTTGCTCACAAGAGGCCTGGTATCGGGAATAGCAGGACTGTTATTGTAGGCAGAATTAAACACATTGGCAGAATCTGTGGGAAAGTTTGTCTGTTTTAGTCCTGGTTCTACTGGATGGCGAAACATTCCTTGAGTAGTTAGCATGCTGGCCCAGGGGCTGAAAAAGTAACTAAAAGCTTCTTTTTTCTTTATCTTTTATTCTGAAAACTGGCAAGAAAATTAATAAGACAGGTTACCTACCAGAGGCCTTTACTCCTTCAATTACAAACTGGTTGAGGCTATATCAGCCTCATTTCAAGTGAGGGATGCAGGACAAAGTATGATGTTTCTAATGGGTAAATAACATCCTGCATAACATCTTTCTTGCAGGATGTAATCCTCTGCAGTATGTTTCTCCTTTCCAGAAAAAGCATCTGTTGCATTTGCATTAAGTGGAGTTTACCTGTCATTTTGTAAGAGACTAACTCCAGTTCTATGACACATAAGTATAAGGGTTACTATCATCTTTCAAGAATGTGCAACTTCTTTTTTTTTCTTTCCTACATGATGAACAACGTATCATCAATTCTGACTTAAGAATGACTTTCTCTTAAAATGCTTGTCCTCACTTCTGGAAATTGAAAGAAGAATTAAATTAAAGAGCAATTAAATCTCATCTCTTCAAACCATCCTTGCACTGTTTACTTCTTTCATTCAAAAATTTCAAAGATGCTAGAGTAATTCTAAGTAGTACTTATTAGGGTATACAAAAGTTTGACTAACATCTGCTTATTTGTTTCTGACTTCTCAAGGCTTATCAAATTGTGGCTAGGGGAAAAGACCAAATTTTCACTTTTTTAAGGTAAGAAGAGAGGTCATTGGGTTAGAAATTGTTTTACACTTTTAAAAATATATGCTTTTATACATATACAAATACATATTCTTTTAAAACAAAAGGTAGAAAAAGAGATTTTAGGTTTATATTAACTGCAATTTAAAAATCTGCATACCAATCATCAGAAATGTCTTCTCCACTTCTCTATTTGCAATATTTTTTTTCTTCCTTTATAAACTTTCACTTTTCACTTCATAAGCTTTTACCACTGAGCCCACCTCAGAAACAGATGGGAACAGTGACACTGGGATTCAGACCGCAGGACTAGGGGTGTTACAGCAATCACGAGGCTAGAACTAGAATGAGACAAAATCAATCTTCAGTTGGTCCTCCTCAGTATCTCTAAAATGCTGAATTCTTCTAGTCTACCACCTTGTTTTCCTCAAGCTCAAGTTCTTTTCAGGTATGTGACAAAAACAACATTGATAAACAGTTATCTCTTTGTTCCTTTTCCTTTATTTTTGACAACATAAAGGACCCTCTCCAGTAATTTTCACGTAGAGGAGGATTTTTCTGTGACACACACTCTTTGAAATGCAGCTTTATAAAAATAAGGTGCAGAATCTTAAGCAGTTCACAAAAGAGAATTCTTATCCAGTGAGAAATTATGTTATTTCCTCATTTATTTAATCCTGAGTTAAAGCAAACCAAATGTCTTAAAGTCTTCGAGGAATGAAGACTTGGGAAACATTAAAATATTTTGACAGCATTTTATGATTATGTTATCATATCATAATATAAAATTATCAGCTATAGTAAATACTCATTTTACTATGTGAAGTCAAAATGAATGTCATAAAATCAACTGAAGAAATAAAAAAAAGTTTTTGTTGTATCTAAACAAAATATTTTGATGCTGTCAAAACATAAACAAAAATCTGAAAATATTTTGACACTTGCAGAAAAATGTCTTAAAAATTAACACATTCCCTTGAGATGCTTTTATTTTGACACGAATTGAATTTTCTGGTTTAAAACTTGTCTGTCCAAATGTTTTCACCCTGTCTGAGCGATACAATATTTGTAGCCAAACTTCTGTCTCGGGCTGAGCTTCCACATTGAGTAGTGCTGTGCATCACCACCTCACCTACCAGGGCAGGTTTGATCTAGAGCCAGTCTGAGCCAAGAGTCACATTTTTGTCAAATTAGCTAGTGCACATGACACATTTTTTGTGCTAGCGTTAGGCTGTTGGAGGGCAGAGAATACTTAATCTTGTTTAAAGCTTGTCAGGACAATGTTATTGCTACAGGATGTTTTTCGACACACTTCAACCCTGTAAGTTTGCATGTTGGTGGAACCTCTCAGCACTTTGCATCTTGAAGTGATTGTGTTTCTGATCTGGTACTAATAGCCACAAAGAGGGATCTTGTGCAGTGGTGGCCAATGGCCAGTGCAAGCTGACATTCATTATGATGGTGAGAAGGTACGTGGCCGTGGCTAACTTTGAAATGTTTCTTGGAAAAACAGCACTTGAACATGTTTTATATGGAACAGAAATTTTAAACTGTTTATGCACTGTGGTTTAATAAACTCTTTTTTTCCCAGAATCAGCTAGGTTTGTTGCCTGAGATTCAAAAGACCAGAAAAAAAGAGGTTAACCTTGTTTCCAATAAGAAGAAAATCATCTAGTTCCCTATCTGAGTGGTCGGAGGAGAGTGGGTCTACGCACAGCTTTCCATGTACCCTCTCACAGTTCCTGGTATGCCCAAGTTTGGGGTCTCCTAAGGTTTCCTAAAGCTGTCAGCTAGACTTACAGCCCGTTCCCTTTGCTTTTATCCCTCACTATTTGCTGAAGAAAGGAGCTGTAATTCATGCTACACAACCATCTGACTGAAGCCCTGACCTGCAAAACAGGGTATCCTGGAAGGTGTGCTAATGGGAGGCAACAAAAGGAAGGAAAAACCATTCTAATCTTTATGTTTAGCACGCACAAGTGCATGCGAGTTAGTTCATCTTGGCCAAGGCTTTAGCTAAGCTCTTCTCTCAAGATTGCATGGCAAATCATGAGTGTGATTGTTTTTTTTCCCATCAGGAGAATTTCAGTGATTCATAGAGAAATAGGGGGTTGCAGATGAGGATGATCCAGCATTAAGTACTTTTTAGAGTCTTTTAGTTATAATTTGAACTATAGAGAAAAGAGGAAGAGAGTGAAGGGTCCTAAGCCAAACATTTGTTGCCGGTATCTATGTTACATTAGTTCTGGAGCCCCATTCTTAGAAGTACTGGTAGAAAAACAGCTTACTAAACACATGGACCCTGCTCAGTTAACACGGTACACAGCCAACAGGTTAAAAGAGACAAGATGTTTGGGGCAGGAAGCAAACCTAACATGAAGATGCCAAGTTCATGTGGTGTTGCTTCTTCATGTTTGTGCCTTTCTTTTTTTTCCTTATTGAATAGCCTTATTGACACCTTTATGTCACCCTGATAAATGGCATGATCAGGAAAGAGTTGTTACACCCTCATACCTGTATCCCAATCAGCTCAGAGTACTCTGGCTTTGATTTTCTATAAATACAGAAATTTTTTTTCAGCTTTTCTGAAGTAACCCCTGATTTATGTTGCTATAAGTAAGATTATGCCCCGAAGGCATGGCATATGTTCTTATACTCTCATACTTTATGGTTAACAAAAGCTTTTGGCAAAACTTCATTTAAAAACTTACCAATTTTGCTGTAGACAAACAGATACGGTTTTCCCACATAAAATACCTGAAGAATATAGTGACTTCTGGAGTCACATTATTTGTTTTCCAGTCACTTGATATTTTTTGAGGGCAACCATTATGATGAATTTTTTCCACTTGAAAACACATAAATAAATCTCTTGTTCTGTTTTGGTTGATTCTCCTTTAGTGAATTCTGGATTTCATTTTAGTTTTATGGATATGCACGTGTCTCAACATTTCATGACATTTCCCCCTGTCTGATCCTATAATTCTCTTTTCTTCTCCTAATGATGGTACATGCTTGTGCAAATTCTGCATTGCCCGCAAAGATTTGGCCGATGATTGCATCATGCTCAGTCACATTTGGAAGGTCTTGGAGTAATACAAAGCCTTTCAGGGATGGAAGGGTACTTTGCAGTATGCCCATCTCCTTGTGTACTATAAAATTGATCTATACAGGAAGAAGGGTTTAGGTGCATTGTCCTACCCTTCCTTCACCCACTTTTTGGTATACTCTGTTCCTGTGAGTCTAGTAACGAGGAGGAAATCCATACTGGACAGCAATTCCCGTAACCAGAATAGGTTCAGATGAGGGACTGAAACTCCTTGTTCTTCCCCAGCCAAAGCATGTGTCTAGGACAAATGTGGTTGCAACCTTGTCTGTAGTTTACTCATGGGTTTCATCCTGAGGAATCAGCTCCATTTTGTTTGGATACAGTTGGTTCTGCTACGTTTTTTGGTATAGTCATGGGCAGATAATGAGCCGTGCTGGATGACTTGAGGCATTATGTGGCAGAAGGCTTCTACTTTACAAACTTGCAAAGGAAAGGAGGGAGCTTTCTCTCTGTTCCCTGGGATCTTGTACTTTGGGATAGGTCTGTGTACTTGTGTAGTACTGACGTTCAGTGGGAAGATTGTCTCCTCCAGGGCAAGAATTTCAGAGCTGCCAGGTAAGAGTGGAGGGAGAACAGGCTGCTCTGTTGATGTTGAGATTGGTTCTGCAGTTTCTATTCGCTAATTCAAGGGCAGTTCACCTTCTGCGTCATGGTAACTGAAATCCTGCTCCACCCTTTGGTAAGGAAAGGCTACAGGAGACCCCACCAGATATGTCTATGTAGCTTTTCTGATTTATTTTGACAGAAGTAGTTATTGTTGTCATCATAGATGGCAGGTCCTACATCACTCCAAAGGGCCATGGGAGGGCACAGCCACTATCACAGTAGCAAGAAGGCATAAAAGCTGTTGGCATTACCTTTTTTAAAGTGCTGATGTATTCTGGACTTGGTACACACTGGACACTCGACCATTGTTGTTATTAACTTCCACATTTTTTGCATGATACCTTCAACTTAGTCTGGATACAAGTAAAAAGGTAACTTTCTTGCCTGCCAAAAATCAGTCTTAGCTAGGATTTTGAAAGTGAGCCTTTGACTTTTCTGGATCACATCTCGGCAGTAGTAACTGAAGTTAACACAGCTTTCCTAAAGGGATGTGAGAAGTGAGCCTCCCATTTACACTCCCAGAGCATATTGTCTTCCGATGTCAACAGGTTTAAAACAATAGTAGCATCTTCAGCAACTAAAGCAAGTCTTTTATACCCTCAATGTAAACAGAAAATGTAATCACTCATCGGACCATAGTGGTGGTGTTAAAAGTCTAAGAGCAGTTCTCATACCACAAGTTAACGTAATATACGCGTAATATACGTGCATTGCTGTATATTCCAAGCTGGGTCAGTGGGTTATTTATGACACATACATTGATGAAAATCACTATGGATACTGTGTCAGCCTTCCTAACACCAGGATATAAGATTGTTTTCCCAAAGACAAAGAACTGCAACATACATAAAAATTTTCCCACTGAGATAGCGGATGGTTTGTTTGTGGCTTGTTGCTGTCGTTGAGCTAACTGAGTTGATTTTGTAAATCAGATGGGAAACCCGTGGGAAATGGAGGTTAAAGGAGAATCTACAGGAGGCAGACACGTGTATTTCCTTAGTTAGCTGACAATGTGGGCAGACTGGGTTTTACATTGTTTCTGAGTTAAACATTCACACCTGCTAAAGGGGAATGAATTTTTTTCAGACTGAACCAAGCCTGAACAAGTGTAAGTTTTACCTCTTTCC
>NW_009596807.1:79721-88531 GCF_000690535.1 Cariama cristata
ATCAAAAAGTTTATACTGAGTGTTAATAAAGGCTCCCAGCATCTCTCTTTCTAAAGCCTCATTTCAGGCAATAACTGTTCATTTTTGCTGGTGGTCACTGGGACGCCCTATAATTAAAATCAGTAGGCAAGAGGATCTTTAGCAATCCCTGAATTACAATATCTGCATGCATTTTTTAAAGCTATGTGCGAGACTGACTGGACAACATGGCTCTGATTTCAATTTTGTGAAAAGAGTAGGAAAATTCATATTTGATGTTAGTGGGACGAAGCTCATCTCTAATGCCAGGAACACTTGAACAAATCACATTATCGCAATATAAGTATAGCTGGAACCAGTGGAAACAGAGATGAGAAGCAACCATAATGAAAAGCAATGGTTTACATGTGTGTTTATGTTGTTCCTATGCTTATACAAATGAAAGCACATGTTCTGTCATATATTTTCTGCCTTTGACAGCTGGTTTTGCCTTAGCTGACACAATCTGGTCTTTACTTTTTAAACTGGGTTTGCTCAAGAGAGTCATAAACAATTACAGTATTAATAATTATTATCACATAATGCTAGCAATTCCTGCAGTTATAAATTTTTCCCTGTTTAATAAATGTGCAGTGGGTCTCATACAGACACGACAGGACGTCATGGTGGCATAGCTATGGCACTGAGCTGGAAGACAGGGCAGCACCGCCCGAGTTTGTCCAAAAGAATATCTGAACATACCTTGCTGTACCTAAAAATCTCTTTTCTAAAGGGCTTTGGCGACAAATACTCTGCAAGATCTCAACGTTTATTAAATAAATTGTTGTAACAACTTCTTTTTGTGTAGAAAGTAGAAACTGATAGCAAGAATTTGAAGGACAGAAGTGTCACTTCAGATTTACTTTCACTGTAATTTCTTTTCAACTGAATTGGTCTTTTAAAGTGTATACAGCCACTGTAGGAATGATGCCAACAGTTTTCAACTAAGCGGTTAAATCAAAGTAACATTGTGATTGGTACATTTCAGTCTGAACTGTAGTTAACAACTCCTGAAAAAAGAGTAGAATCGTCTGTCACTAGCTTGTAAATTATAGTCTTTCCCAAATCCCAGTGCAGAAAAATAAAATAGGTTCCCAAGGGACTTCAGAGGAAAACTAAGTTAGTGACCAAAGAGATTTAGAAAGCTTTTTGTTGACTGGGACAAAACAACAAACCCTTGGGCAATCTTAAAGAGTGACTTTGGAGAACACTCCCTTAATAACTGTGATGATACAAAAAACCAAGTAATTTTCTCTTCCTGAAGACGAACAAACCTCAGAAATATCAGGAGAATCTGTTAGCAAGAGTATAAAAATGTGACTAAATACAGGACAAGCTAACAGCCACTGTCCCTGCCTGGGGCAGGGGGGTTGGACTAGATGATCTTTAAAGGTCACTTCCAACCCAAACTGTTCTGTAATTCTACCGTTATTGACTTATAAACGAAATATGAAAGACTTGTGAAGATCATGAGCTACTGACCCAAGATAAATAAATGAAGTTATTTTTTGTAAAATGCTTATGAGTGTTTGGGGTTGAAATGGTAAAGTTGCACACCATATATGATTAGCTTCTGTAGACTTATTTGTATGATAGATTTGTTGGTAATATGGCACCATCTGCAATTCAAAATAGATCTAAGATATAGCAGAGTGAAGAAAATGCTGTGAGTGCTAAGTTTCTTTTACAATTGGTTTTATAAAATATTCACCCAAGACAATTAGTGCATGTGCTAGAAATCTTATAGGAGTCTGTACTCATGTTCCTTTTTTCCAGGCAATTTTGAGCATTAAGGAGTTCAGAAAAAATCCAGGAAGGTGTTAAAAGTTTTTAATCATTTTTTGAACTGCATCTGTATCTGGATTTTATGATTCACTTATCTATGCTGTAAAACAATGTTACAACAATCTTTCATCTGTTCATTGAACAGCTTTCACAGATTGAAAAGAAATAGAGTTTTAAATTGTTTTACTTTACCTAAATAATTGTAGGTGTCTTTGATATTTTCAGAATGAAAAAAGATGTAGACTGACATTGCATTAAACAATGTGCCAAACTTTCGGAATAATGCCTACGTTCTTAAAAATATTATCCAGTTTGACTTTTAAAACTAAGAATTTATTAGGAGGGGAAAAAAAGTAATCTTTTTCAGACAGGGAGAAGAAAGTAAAAGCTTATTTATCTTAAAAAAACTGGATACCGTGAACTGTATTATTTATTGTTGCTTTTCATCTAGATTTCCATGGAGAATTTTCTTTCCATGCAAATATTAATGAGTGAATATAGAAGCAAAGAAAACAAATGGTTTGAAGAATTCATGCAGAGATGTAATTAGGAAATCTGAAGTAGTATTTCCACCTTTCTACTGTTACTTGTCCCTTACATACATTGCAAATTGGTATGTCCTTATGTATGAGTGATATATACGAATGTATACATATTCATACATGCATTTTTGTGTTCATGGAATTAACTATCAGACAATGATGCACATACCTTTGAGAGTACTTGGCAAATCTCAGTTCTGGCATTTCTTAGTTTCACGTGCTCTGCTTTGCAAAAAATGTCCTTTGACCATAGTTCTTTGGTATGTCATGATGATGACTCTTATTTGTCTTCATATGTTGCCACGTGGCTGGAAACCGAAGCAGAATTACTTATCACTTGATTTCAATCTTGATTGTTGGCTGTAGAACTTGTTAGGTTTAATAACTGCTGAACACGTATATTCTGCTAAGGGGAGATGGTGGCACTGGGTTGAGATATGAGTAGTTAATGGGTATGTAGAATGCTTTTCTAAATAAGTTTTCTTTGATGCTGAATGTCCCTTTGCTCCCACTTACCATATTTCAATTCACAGTAAAAATCCATTCTTCTTGTTAAGGGTCTTCATTCAATTTCCCATGTCTAGGGTCAGAGTTGGAAGCCCTTGATTGTACTGTAACATATTACTATGGAAACAACACAGTTGATAATAATACTACTATTAATTGGGTAAAAAGTGAACAAGGGGCTTTGCAAACTAACTTTGAAATGATTGCTTAACTTACCTGCCTTTATCATGATAGTCACATCTAGTGAAATATTGAGCAGGCTTTAAGAACCTGAATAAACTGAATTGTGATTCTGTGATATTAAATTTTCTGGTTTTACAATGAGATCTGCACTCCTTATTGGAGTCCTTCATTTTCTCTGCTCACTGTGTTTCTGTTTCTGTAACTCCCACAAGCACCCTCTCAGATGGAAATGTGTCTTTAGATGTCTTTTGTGTCCTACTCTGCCTCTATTTGTCATTTTCTTAGATATTTTTCAGGAGCTTTCAGCCTTCTTGTTAAAAAGGAAGGTACATAAAGATTGCTGATTTCTGGACTGTTTTTTGTTCTTAATGAAAATAAAATATTTTTCATTTTCAAGATTCATTTTCCGATGAAATTTTACCTACTGTCATCATATACTATTTCCTTAATCTCCAATGTTTACTTAACAGTTTTATCTGCAGAATCATTAGATTTCAGCAGTGTGGGTTGTAATGTTTTTCCTTTGATGGGAATCACTACTGCTTCATATAATGGGGATTTGGGAGAAGAACTTCCAGTCTTGTGCAGAAATTATTTATTTTCATGTTCAGAATTTCTCACTTGTAAATACTTTCCTTGGCAGCTATTTAGATAGGCAAGCATATATATCTCCTAGCACAATCGTTGTCTGGAGGAGATAAATGTAAGCTGTATTCCAACATCAGACTACTTCCATGGGATAATTGTGCTTATGTTTGTATTATCACATATGGAACGTGACAATGTAAACAATCAATTAATTTGTGACTGGGGAATAAACAGCTCTTTAAATTCTGTTAATATGCCCTGTTTCTTCTTCCATAATTAATGGATACTGCAGTAATCAAACGCATCACTGGGGAAAGAAGCATTAAAACTCTTGAAATCTTTGAATTCCTCTTCTTCATCTCTTTTGTTAAATGTAGCTACCTTAATCTAGTGTGAGCGCAAAGCATGAATCTTCAAGCATACTCCTTAAAACTGCTATTTCTAATTTTTATTCTCTAGTTTTCATTTTTGTAGACATCTAGTCAATAAAGCCACTTCAAACAGCTGTGAGTTGTCATCTTTTAACGGTCCTGAGCTCAGTGGGCTCCTGCCTGGTTGCCCTTTCCAAT
The DNA here is from genome assembly GCF_000690535.1 of Cariama cristata. Lineage (NCBI taxonomy): Eukaryota > Metazoa > Chordata > Aves > Cariamiformes > Cariamidae > Cariama > Cariama cristata. Next base: position 83,914 of record NW_009596807.1, read on the forward strand.
GCTATGATATGCCAGGTGAACCCATATTTTCCTAGACTCTATGTCCATATAACTCCAGCCTTGGGCAAGCATGGGCCCTGAAAACCCAAACTGTAATTTCATATAGAGAATAAGTTGAACTACATTGTTAAATAGTTAAGTCATTTGCTATGGTACAAATGCATATTTTATCTTCATGGCTGAAAAGAGTGAAAATACAAAACTACAAGTCTACTTCGCTACTGGTTAAAGAAATGGTCCTGAACCTCCAAACTCAGGTCTCTTTTTCTGTCTATAAATTATATTCAGTTGAAGGAGGAGCCATTTCCTAGATCTATTTAAAAGACAATAAAAAATGTCAAATCCCCAAATCTCAGCCTTTCTTTTTGGGATTATTGTAAAACTTACTTAGTGTGAGTAGTCCAGCTAGCTCAATCTTCCCATTTAAAAAAAAAACAGAAAAAGGATAAGGATTTCATCACTCTTTGGTTCACATGATTCATGTTAGTATAACTGTTCTATGTTATCAGTGACATGGTTAATCTGAGCTATTTGTGAATAAGATTATTCGGACAAAACCAGATCTACTAATTTAATTTAAGATGTCGTTGATTCTCATGCTTTTCTGCTGAAGAGAACAAAATATAAAATCTATGTTTTGTTACAGTGTACATTGTAGTAAAACTGAGGATAATAGTATTTAGAAATCTGCACAGACATGTTGAAGAGATGCCAAATGATTGATTTGTGAGTATTTTGGTTTTGTGTCTGATTAAACAGTTTGCAGTATACCAGTGGCTATAGGTATCTCCAGTAAAGCATGCGGTTTGTTATTGTACCACGTTCCACCAGTGCTTTTTGTACTGCTGGATGTTAATTTGTCTTCTTTTGGGGGTTTGATTGCAGATGATCCTTAACTGTTTTCTTCATATTGTGGACCTAATTCCACGCAACAGAAGATTTGCTTAAAACTGAAATACGCATTAGAATCCTTAATCTGAATAGCTGAGCCAGCTAAAATTGTTTAATGCTGCATATCTGACAATCATCTAAAAATTTTTCTTACCATTTTACCAGCAAAGTCACAAAACCATCACAAATGGTACATGCTTATTGATACATGTATATAAAAGTTGATTAAAAACAATTTCTAAATGTGTTAATTTGAGGAAAACTAAGAGTGTTATAAAGTAATATGCTGGACCCTAATATGAAAAATATTTCTACTTTTTTTCATTTGCAACTAATACGATGAGTATGGGTAGATAAAATGGGCCTTGCAAATGTAATTTAGTAACCAGTAGAGAATTTTTAGTTATTTCGCATGTCTAGTAAGCATGTCAACAGAAATAAAAAGACTATCTATTTATGAATGTCTGAGTGTCTGGTTACTGAGTATCACTTGCTGGGACTGCTTCCACAGTCTGAGGACTCCTGACCTGGCAAAGGAGGGAGATAGTGGTGTCTGTCACAACCTGACACCACGGCAAACTGTCCCTTTGCATCCGCCTTTGTGGAGCATGATGCAGGTCTCAAATGGTGGTTAGAGGGCACCTCTGCTCTGGTGAGATCCCCCCTGCAGTACTGCCTTCAGCTCTGGGGCCCCCTACACAAGAAGGACATGGACCTGTTGGAGCGAGTCCAGAGGAGGCCACAAAGATGACCCGAGGGCTGAAGCACCTCTGTTGTGAGGACAGGCTGAGAGAGTTGGGGTTGTTCAGCCTGGAGAAGAGAAGGCTCCAGGGAGACCTTAGAGCAGCCTTTCTGTACCTAAAGGGGCCAACAAGAGAGCTGGGGATGGACTTTTTACAAGGGCATGGAGTGATAGGACAAGGGGCAATGGCTTTAAACTGGAAGAGGGAAGATTTAGATCAGGTATTAGGAAGAAATTCTTCCCTGTGAGTGTGGTGAGGCACTGACACAGGTTGGCCAGAGAGGCTATGGCTGCCCCATCCCTGGAAGTGTTCAAGGCCAGGTTGGATGGGGCTTGGAGCAACCTGGTCTGGTGAAAGGTGTCCCTGCCCATGGCAGGGGAACTGGAATTAGGTGATCTTTAAGGTCCCTTCTAATCAGACCATTCTATGATTCTATGATGATTCGATGATTCTATGATAATATATACTTAATCTATTGCTCTAACTGTTTTAATTGGGTTAAAACCAAAATGAACCAGAAGTAAGTGGTGAAAGAATGATTCCTATGCAGGTCTTACAACATGCATCACAGACAGTGCTGTTTAAAATGCCATGTGTTTATTGATCATGCAAGAAGTAAAGTTGACTGGGAGTGATACAGTATTTACTGACTATGAAATGAAAATACCTAAAACTGGAGACTAGATCCACACAGAAGTTTATTTCATGCAGTTTATATGAATTGCTGAATATTACTACCAAAAAAAAAAAGTGTGGACATTTCTAATGGTTTATGTTCTGTTTGGGAAATTATAGCGTATACCCATGAGATTTTCTTTGCTCAAAACAGTCCTGGGCAAATGGTTTTCTCAGTCAGGGAATGAGGTTTTAGAAGGAAAACATTGCAACTGAAATAGCTCCCAAGTATCTGTGTGAAATGAGAATACTTTATAACTGATGCATTTAGCATTTCATCAGAAGCTTGTAAAGTCAGATTTGGCGGGCGACAACATGGTTTGATAACCTCAAACTCATTCTATTTTGAGTGTGCTGGTAGTAAAGGAAAGTACCAAAAGCATGAGAACAATTACAGTGTACAGTATGATGTACTGGATAGTGTTTTCATCATTAAAATAGGCTTGACTCTCCCTTTCTGTAGTATGATTTTCATATTCATTTAAATTAATTGACTAGAATGAAGTTAATTCTCATTTACCCTCACGCAAATCAGAAGAGAATAAGTGCTGCTTTGTGCCCTGATATTCTCCCTTTGGATCAACAAAGACTTTTTGGGTAACTGCAGCCTGAAATACTGTGTGGGTAATCCCTACCAGGAGCCAGGACTTTGCTCCTGTGGGCAGAGATAATGATGAACCAGAGGTGACCTCAAGGCCAGCAGTTTTGGCTGTCTGTGGTAGCCAGGACAGAGAGGAGAAAGGGGAGATCTTAAGTATCAGTGGTGTTAGTGGGGGCTGGAGGTGTGGGATAGGTAGGGAGTTGAATGAAAATGCTCATTGTGGCAGGCACAAGAGGAAGGATCTCCTGAGAGGGTTTGGGTTCTCAGAGGTGGAGGTGGGTCACTAAGAAAAAAATGACCTCTCTGTAACGGGAAGGACAGGGTGGTGGGAGACAGAAGGAGGCGTAAAAGTGGTAGGTCTGAGCTGGAAAGCAACAAAGGAGGGATAGGGGAGTAAGGATTTGGAGGCTTGGGAAGAGGGAGTTAAGGGGATGGGAACTCCAGGGACCCACATTTTGAAAGGGTCTGGGAGAGGAAGGGTCCAGGAGTTTGCTCCGAGGTGAGTTTGAACCACCCTCAAAAAGCCCAGGTGCCTTTGGCTAGAACCTCATTTTGGAAACAACGATTCACTCTTTACCATTACCCTCACAGGACTCTTCCTCCTTATCCTTAGTTCCTTTGCATGCGTCCTTCTTTTTAATGTTGGAAATACGAAGGTCCTAAACTTAGAAAGTATTTGCATAGTTGACACCAGTTTAATTATCAACATTTCCATGGATGCCTGAGGGTGTAGTTCTGGGATAAACTAGAAATAGCTCTTCTCAAGGATGCAGCAGTGGTAGCGCCAAAGAACGACCAGAGATCATTGGAAAGAAGAGGGACAATTGGCTCAGGAGGAAGGCGCTGAAACTGGCAGGTAAGCACAGGCTGGAATCCATCTCACAAGGTACCTCACTGGTTTGGTAAAAGCTCCTTTTGCTGGCCCACTCACATAATTACAGTTTACTAGCTGGCAACTTGGTGTTACCAGGTACGTCTCTTTTAATTTACTTTGACAGACAAATAATTTCTTTTTTTTTCCTGAGTTTGAGAAGCCTGGGGACACAAATACCAAGCACACTGTCTTTAAACGGTGACACACACAGATCTACACAAAGGCTAACAAGGAAAGCCCATTTCCTACCATTTAGGGTAGGAAAAATCCTCTTGGAGAAGTCAGGGGAAGACAGGAGTACTAAAGTATGTGTATGCATGGAAAACACATATCTTTCTGTATTTTGACAACTCTATTTTTATGTCTGCTGTAGCAGAACTAAATTTGGAACTTCTATCCCACAGGAAACTTGCATATTTTAACATGTGCTTTTTCCTCAAATCAGGACAAAAGAATATTATAATGAAAATTCCAGAAAAAAACGTGAATCCAAAGACATTTTGGTATTCCTTTAGTTGAATTATTATCTCTCAGATTATTAAAGTAATCAGATATGCTTTAATTTTTTCTGTTGTTTTCAAAATTAAACTACGTTTTCCCACAGTGACACGTTACCTCACAGGGGCTGGACTTCAAAAGTCCTGAGTATTGCTCCTGTGCTCCAACGTGCCTGGTGCTGGAGCTGAGTGCCATATCCATGCAGACTTCACAGGTACCACTTTGTCTTGTGCTATGGGAGACATTAGTCCTGCATGAACCCTGACCTGTGGAAGCAGACTGTAGGCTTTCTTCTTACAAAGTGATGTGTGGATGGTGAGTTTGAAATAGCATTCC
>NW_009596807.1:88562-94234 GCF_000690535.1 Cariama cristata
TAAATAAAAAGTGATATCAGATAGAGACCTGAAAAAAGGTCTCACTTGTTTTTCAGTGGAAAATCTCAGTCTGTCTGGCTGGTTTTTTTAAAGTGAGCATTTTCCTCATCTTTGCAGAAACAAAGACTGGATGTGAAAACTCTAATCCCCTTCTCTCTCAGCGGCACTGTTCGCATGCCTTCCTGCTCCCCTTGAGAACCACCCTTCCCTGAGCAACCACCAAGCCACCATCACCTGAAACCTTCACAGCAGCAGCACCTCTGCATGGGGGTAGCTCCTCCAGGGGAAGAGCTCCCTGGGTCCTGGATCTTTAATTTTTTGCTCCTACCTTGATGGTATCATGTCGTAAGACCCCTCTAATTTCAAAGGTTGTTCCTGTGCCTCTGTAAGGCATTTGTTGGCAGCTTATTTTGATGCTGAAGAGATTTCTTTTTGGCGTACACACATGCGTGTTCTCTAGTCTATGCACTGCACATGCATGGAGAATAGACACAATGTAGGAGGATGTTGTGTGGGCTTGGTGGCTACGGATGAGCACACTAATGGTGTAGCCTTGGTGAAAGATGTACTGGACAGCTTACACTGTCATATGTGGATGAAAAGGACATAATGAGGATTTATAACAAATTTCAATCTGTTTGTAAGCATGGCCAGTATTGTATTACTGACTATCAGATGTTACTCGTCATAGTTGCTTACACATTTTATTCATAGTTGCTTACACAGTTTTTAACTCCACTTGAGGTCGAGTCCTTAGCTAGCGTAAATTGATATTGCCATATTTAAATTAATTGAGCTACGCTAATTTATACTGACTAGGAGCTGGCCTTCTTACAATTTTGGTTGTTAGTTGCTAAGGCAATTGTAAATGTTCCTATTTATGAAAAGCCCTGACAATAGGATCAATTCCTTTGCACTTGGAGTTCATGTTGTCTTTGATTAGATTTAAATTCATTAGACGGAAGCTGATTGTATAGACATGCTTGCTGTTAGTACTCTAATTAACAAAAACAACTCTCCTCTGACAATGTATCTTCCCACCTCCCCCAAGTAAAGCTAATCTGACAAAGTCTCCTCATTATTTTTCCTCTCCAAAACCATGTAAACCTTTGGGATAGACAAATAAGAAAATCATTTGGCTGGAAAAGCACTTTGTGATTGTCTGAGCAAGAGAAGGAGCAGTTGCATACTTCCATGGTAGAGTTGTATTATATTTAGCTCTGGATATACTATTTGTTAGAAAACACTTGTCCTGAAAAAGTGTCAGTGTCTGGCATTGCTTTCCAGAATGGTCTATACTTTGATTTTAAGGTTTTAAATGAAGATGTATATATTCTGGCTGCTGGTGAAATGGACTGGCAGTTGATGATGGCCACAGCTGGGGAATGAATTAACTGTAGAACAATCTCAATTCATGCTTTTGAGAAATGGTCCAGACAATCATTCCCTAAAATAAGATCATTCTGAAAAGGAGCAGCTTCTGGCTCCCAGTTAGGACAAGTTTGCTCAAATATTGTCAAGGTTGAATTACTTATATATCCAAAGTATTTCTGCAGTTGGTGGATGTTAAAAATATCGTATGTGCAGCATACACTTTTATTAAAACATCAGAGGAAATATAATTTTAAAGTGAAGGGGTTGAAACCTCCTGAGACTTCTCTCTAGCAGCATTTCCAGCTCTACAAGATGTCTTGCGTGACATGCGACTATCATAGCATGTGCATCCCATCTTTCATACTCTGAAACACTGGAATAAGCGTGAACACTTTTCATTACTTAACCGGATCTAAATTAAAGTTTTGAGCTTTGTCCATCCTATTTCATTACAAAGCAATTGGACATTTCCAACTGAAAATGCTTTTAGGGTTTACCATATTCTACTGGTAAACCTTTGAAGACAGCAGATTTGTTGCACCATCGTTTAGCAGAATTTGGACAGCTAAGTCTTTTAGATACTCTGGAAAGGGTGACTTGGAAGCAACTCTTTTTATCAGTAACTTTAATGGATTTCTTCTAATATAAATGAATCTGGTCTACTGCACAACTGTCAATAAATTTCATTAGTTTAATATTTAGTATCCACCCACTGTAACTGAGAAAAGTCAATGCCATAAGCTGACAAAGAATCACTCGGGATAGCTACAAATACTTGAGAAATATCTTCAGATCTTTCAACAATTGGACAAGTAATCCACATTCTTTAAAAAATGCTTGAAGTTTATTGGCATGTGGACAGCTTAGCTGAATGGATAGATGAAAAAGAATGAAATATTGGGCAATCACTTTGGGCAATTTCTTTCTCCTTATTCCGGGAATGGTCTGGTTAATTAGCATGCTTTAAACACAACATTTGGCTGTCTGATATGCACAGCTGTACACTTTGTGCTCTGCTGGTGATCCAGCTACACAACATGCCACACTCCAGCTGCTTTCTGTATACTGGTAGAAGCAGTATCTTTACTGTTACATTTCTTTTTCTTGTCTTTTTTTTTTTTTTTCTTTTTTCTTTTATCCTTTGTGTTTTTTTTTTTTTTCTTAACTTCTTTGTAATTCACTAGTCGGGAACTTGAATCATTAAATTTTCACACAAAGATATTTCACCTCACATGAGTTTACCAGAGATGATGCCCTATAAACAGTAGAATACAAAAGACCCTCATGAAAAAATGACTTTGACAGTAAATCCTTGCTATAGATAAAATCATACATTAAAGAAGATCCGTTGGTACAATTTCCTGGAGTCTAACTGAATTATTTTAACGTAGCCAGGTTTCTGTCATTGCTAAGCTCTTGAACAATTGAAAGACTTCTCAAGTGTTCCGTAAGACAGAATGGGCCCAATGTGTCCCAGCTTTGAAAGGGTGTAACAGATGCACATTTTAAATCGCAGAATCTCAAGGATCTGCTGGAGATACCTTCTCTAAGATTAGAGATTAAATCTAACTACGGCAAAATTGTGTACTGATCCAACTTCACATATGTTTTCTGTTCCTCAGAGGGAGCTGGTTGCATATGTCGTTAGGTGTCCTCTCCTGGGTGTCCTCTCCAGGGCAGTAGATGACTGTTAATCCATGTCATTATTCAGTCAACTAGGGTGTTTTTCTGTTATAAACACACAAATTTCATGGTACAAAAAAAGAGGCAGAAAAAGGGAAACACTACAGCAATAGGGTGCAAGACTAAGAGTAGCAGTCTTGAGGCTGATGGTGACCTTCCTGTAAAGAAGTCATACTCTGACTAATAATATATCATCTTTGCCACAAAATTGTTGTAACACTTCTATAAACCTACCGACAATGTTATTAATCAAACTGTTTATGTACTGAAAGCCTTTATCCATGATACATTGTTTTCTTCTAAAAATTGTTGGTTTTCTTCTGACTGCAGTTTCTGTTATCCCAAAGAAACACCAGCTCATTTTTCCTTTTCTTCTTCTTCCAAAGAAGGGACAATTATTACAAAATCTATGACTACAAGATTAAGGTTCATATTTTTTACAGTTTAAGGCAGTAAAGTCACATTCTGTACAGAAAAAACATCCCACGGTACTATCAGAACTAGCAGAAGTTATGAAAATTTCCATCATCTTAAATAGGGTAAAATTTCTTATGAAACATTTACACAATTAGTTAGTTGATAGCGGATTCCCAAGAAATGTTAATCATGTTGGGCAAGGACTATTTTCTGAAAAATGATGCCTTTGAATCTTGTGCATGTAGGAGCTACACTAATGCTAGTGTAGTTTTTTATGTTACCATGAAATATCATTGCCATGATGGACCATAATGGCAGTGTATAGAAAGTCTATAGCAGGATTTAAATTATATTTTCAGGATTCAAGAGGGCCCCCCTATATGCTTCATCACCTGTGTGTGCCTGGGTAGCACTCAGGCATTGGGACAATTTGCTGTGGAGCAGGAGGAGCTCTCCATCGTGATTTCCGAGATGGCCAGGGTGACGTGGGCCTGAGGCAGGGTGAGGTTGGGGAGAGCTGGGGAAGCCATCAGGGCCACTGGGGTCAGTGTGGCCATGGCCTCTGGCATGGGATGCACCCTGTCCTGGTGCTGCAGTGCCTGCTGGGAGCAGACAGAGCTGATAAACAAAAGCAGGAGTATGGATAAACCACCAAGTGTGGCCCGGGGAGGAAACTCCAAGGACTCAGTGGGGTGGAGCAGGACCAGCTGGCATGGAGGCTTGGAAAGAAAAAAGAGCTTGACTGGTGTCTGCTCAGCTTTGGTCCAAGAAAACAGGTTTTTACTTACAATCTAGAGGGATAAAACTGTGGAGAAGAAAGTTCAGACTGGTTTTACTTTTTACTCCTAAGAGGAAACCTTTTAGTATAGTTATAAATGTTAACTCTCTGGGCCAAGCAATAACCTGCTATATCTTCGTAACCAAGGAGTATTTAGAAAATTTGTGAGGGAAGTTTGGGACTCAGCCATACATATGCACATCAGCTCATATATAAATTCAATCATTCCTTAGACTTCCTTAATAACAATTTATTTATACTTCAAACTGAAGGTAGAAGATTTATGACTTCAAGCGCTGGTTAACTAAAGTGTGTAGCAGCACGCATGCTTTCCTATGCCAGTGGAGCACGGCTTTTCCATCCTCTCGCCGTGCCTGTTCAGATTTTAGCTCCTTGGGACAGCACCACAATTGGTTCCTGCTGTGAGAATGGATGCAGGCGTGTGAGGACCTGCTTGCTAGGCACTGAAATGAGAACCACAGCTCATTTCTCTATGGCAACCAAACATCTGTCCAATGCAATAACAAACCTTCACTCATGATCTGGGCCAGTTTTTAACTGAAGATTAGGAGTTAAAAGACTTCACGTTCCTTTTTGAATTGCCTGTTGTTGCTCATTAAGACCTAAGCACACTAGTGCACCATGGCAGAGCTCTGAAATACAGCAATTACTCACACTGGTGATTACCCTGAAAATAATAGTGATGCATAGGAGTTGATTATGTGTCGAATGACTTCTGAATGGGCTGGCCTTATGGAAGGTACCAGTCACTTTGCCCTTTAATGACCACCATGTGTTAGTCGCTGATGGGAAGGACTGTGCACACCTGGGCAAATCAGCAGGAAAGACAGACTTTACCCTGCTGGGTACTGAGCATCCAGGACTTCTGCATCATAAGGACTTCTAAACGGGAAATAGACTCCTTGAAAAATGTGAGTTCCTTTAAAATCAGTGCAGGATGAGGGCTACTAACGTCTTACAGAGCAGCCAAACAAAGGGTTTGGTTTGGACCCTACTGGGACACAGCACCCTTCTGTGCTAGAGGAGGGAGAAAAGGCACAGGTGAGCAGCTGAAGAGAAGCAGCAAGAGCTGCTGACCGCCTTGAACTGACGCCTCCATTGCTGTATATGTAACCAGAGATACTGATTCTTGCCTGCTGATGCCACAACCTGGCCTTCTGTCGCCTCTGTGCCATGTTGTTCACAACCACACAGGGAGCTCATCCAGTTGCCTCTTTAAAGACTTTTTACAACAGAAGTACAGGGCTGAAAATTATGTTACTTTGTCAAAGCGTACGCATACCTCCTTCCCCCCGCAAAAAAAAAAAAAAACCAAAAGGAAAAAGGGGAAACCAACAGATAGATATTCTGTTCCAAATTAATAGTGTGTGCACTCACAGAGGGGTGGGGGTGGGGGGTG
>NW_009596807.1:94265-114500 GCF_000690535.1 Cariama cristata
GTCAAATTCTGTTTCAATAATTATTTTTGCTCATTCTTTATTCTAAAACCAGAAATAGATTGCTTGTACAACCACTAACTTTCTCTCCCTAAACGAACTCTGGAATCAGTTTGTTGTTATGTGTAACTCATTTCTTCAGCTGTTAAGTGTAATGTCAGAGGATAATGAGTTGTTTATATAACATATCAGAAGTATAAGCTGTTTCAGTCATGTCTGGTAAAGTACTGTTTGCTTGAATAAATGAGCTCTTAAAACGTATGACATTTTGATGTCGGTGTCTTAAGTGATACAAGGGCTAGAAATAAAAACACTGAAAACCATAAAGTATACATCTAGGCCCATTAATGAAGCAAACAGTTATTCTGAGTTCTCCATTGAGTCACTCTCAGGTTCAGTAGACTGACTATTAAACTGTAACAATGCATACTAAAAACATTATACAGCTCCTGCAAAACTACTTACTAAAGTTGCAGACCCTGGAAATATCCTTTACTCTCCTGACTGGCTGCTGCAGACAGCTTAGTGCCTCGCTGACTCCGAGCTGCTGGATGGGGAGCTCACATGCCTTCCACAGAGAGGTCAGGTTTTATGTGTCCGTAGATGTCTGCTTAAGTCCTCTGGCTCCGTTCTTTTCATACCTTGAGGTCTACTATAGCATTTAGATAGACACAACTTTTAATTTTATTTTTAAGAGACAATTCCCTCACTCACTTAGTTGACTGCTTGTGAAGCAGGAAGAAGAAAATTTTATAGGTTAATGAATTCTTGAAAAAACACATGCAGTTACTTCCTGAAGATTAAAATAAATAAAGGCTCCCAAGAAATCTAATTTCTAGAACATTGTTTTACTTTGCCTCTAACGGGACAGCTTTGGTGAAAGGTTAGGAAATCTTTTCCTTTGTCATCCTTTCAGGACAACGGCAAATTAGAAAAGACTAGTTGTCCCACCTTCCTCTCCCTCAGGAACAATTCAACTTTCATTAGCTAACTTTTAATTATTATGTCAAGTAAGCACCATAGCCAGACCAAGTATGGGATTTTCCAAGTATATGCACTTCTGTTCATGCAAATATTTTGAAGTTTCTCTTTGTGTTTATGAAACACACATTTGAAAATATAAACCTACATAACCTTTGAATTTCTCTCATGCAACTCAAAGTGCTCAACAAATTGTGGGTACTCTTTGAGCCACTTAATTGTCACAGATAGTCTGTACAGAAAGTTTAAGAGGTTCATATCAATTGAAATAGATTCTCTGGACTGGTCTAAGTACTGGTCATTATAAACTAACTCTGACAATAACTGTTTCAGGTTATTACTTATCTAGGTCTTCAAGCAGGAAACCTGAGGTTTGGAATGATGAATTGATGTGGAAGTACCCACCCTCTCAGTGGCATAAACACCAAGTGAATCTCTCCTTACTTCCAGTTTTAATTCCAAAACAATCTTTCATCCTCTTTCGGTATATCCTATGTGAACTGCAGCAACATTTCTCTCTCTCACTTGCTCTTCCTACCTAAATGCTGGAAAGTCAAGAAAATGTTTCTTTAACTACAGCTTTCAACTGTATTATGTGCCTAGATAAAGATGACATTTGGGGGATTATTTGAATTTCCTGTCAGAATATTTCAAGAGCTTCAATTCTGGTGAGTTTTATCAGTGGCAAAATCTTAATTTTCTGTCTCATATTGGGAAAAATGAGACAAAAAGCTGGCCTTACTGACTTTACTGGGAGCAGCCCTCCATCCGTGAGCTCACCCACGGTGAGCTGCCAGGCCATTAAGAGCTTTGCAGAGAAAGGGGTTCAGAGCTCAGCACAAAACCATACCCCAGTCTAGGCTGATACGGGATCCCCTCCTTCCTTACTTCTGCCCTCATTCCTTTTATTGTTTAAGGAAAGCCAAAGCCTGTGCGGGTTCTTCTCTCTGAATTTGCTGGAAAGTTATTGCAGTAGTCCTATCTGGATACAGACATGTGCTTTGGCTGTAGACAGACATTTCCCGACACTATTAACATTGATAATAAGCTTTAACAGAGCCTTCTGGCTGTGTGTTATCTTGGCAATTGAAGTCATTTGCCTTTAAGCTCAAACTGCTATTGCCTCCCAACTAACACCACTTTTCCTATATTTGGCTTGAAATTTAAATTTCTTCTCTTTGTGCTGGTATTTATTTCTGTCAGGGGTTGGCACTCCTGACCAAAACCGAGTCTGCTGATGAGCTATACAAGTGTTCTGTAAAGAAAAGGAGGTTGGCATGACTTTGCCATTTTAGGCACATGATTGCTTTGTGGATCTGTGTTTTTGAATAAGAGGCGTATGTGTTCATTCAGGCTGCTCAAGATCATTCCAAAATTAACAAATGGATTGAGTCTGGTGTTTTGCAATCTGTTGCCTCTTATAGGCAGGTAGGAGTAGTTATAAAATATACCAAGCGGGGTAGTAGCAGCTATTTGCACATAGGTCAGTTCCTGGAGAGATTGTACTGATAATCTGAGTGGTTTCTCTGAAGTACCTGAGCCTAAAGCCCAGTAAGGAGTGGACTAAGTCATTAGAAAAGATTATATTGCAGTGGTGTTCTCACGGATTAGAGAAAGAAACATTGAAATAGGAGTAAATTAATGCCACTAAAATGAGCAAGCTGAAGTTCTGCATGGGATCAGAAAGGCTGGTGGAAGAGACTCCTAACTGAAGCTTCTGTAAGGTTATCTACGTGGAGCCACTGCCACCACCAGTACTGGTAGTGATCCCAGTGGTCTAATGGTCAAAGCATGACCCTGCACCATCATCCACCAGCCTCACAACTGAAAAACCGTATTTTGAGTGTACATCTTCCTTCAACAGTGCCTCCCTGGCGTGTGTAACTATATAATTTGCAATTTAAATGTTTTAGTCATTTGTGGCACACTATTCTAGGACTCTTCCCCCAGTCAGCAGTTTAACACTCATTTTCCAGGTTTTGGAGTACATATTTTAAGTAGAAAAATACAATATCTGTGGATATTGTGGAAACCAGCCATCTTTTGGAGTTCTTCACTGGTAAACTGCCTGTATTTCAAATGGTACTTTCTGGGAGTCTTGTCACAACTGAAGACAAATTTCTTTTAAAACTTTTTTTTCTTTTTTGGAAAAGACTGCCTCCTTCCCCCCTACTTTTTTGTTCTTTCCTTTTTTTTGACAAGGAAAACTACCTAAACAAGAAAAGTGCCCTCCAAAAGCAGTTTTGTGTTTACATTGTAGATTGTGGCAAAACTCAAGAAATGATAACACCACGACCTTGCTGTTAACACTGAAGCGAAGTGCCCTGTATTTCTCTTTCTGTTGACTGCTGCCTCTGCATTTGTGTGCAGTTACACAGCTGGAGTGAGATAGGTTTTAGGATATAAAGCGTGGTATAATTTTGGATATAGTTTGTTTGGGGATACTGGGGAGGAAGAAGTTGTAGATATCCTGTGAAGTTAAAATACATTTGTTTATTTAATTATCAAATAAATTCTTGATCTACTGCATTAGCACATATTGACTGGGTTAGTGAAAGCTCTCTCCCTCTCACTGCACTTTCTAGCTACACTATGCATAAAACCTTCTTTGTCATCATACCTAGCATGTTACAGTGATGCAACCACCACTATTGGGATGCAGGAAAAGTATTATCAGCTCTTATCAGGCCTACTTCATACTCTGACTCCCAAAAGAAGCACCTGGCACAGTGGAAGTGAAAGGTTAGTCTCTGGGTGTCCATAGCTTATCCATGACTTTCCTAACTGTCACGTCTTTCCCTTTCTCTGGGCTTCAGAGAGCTTCATACCATCTGCACCTTTCTCTCCCTGAGTAATTTTTCCACTGCTCGTTGTCCAGACTGGAGAATCTGGACCTTTTCCTTCCCTTCCTACAGAGAAGATGCATATAAATATATTTCCAGCTCTACCACCTGTTTCCAGTGCTGTATTATGGAGTTAATCTCTAAAATTTGACTTTTCTTCCTAAATATTACTGTGAAATGCACTCTCTCTTGCGCTCTCTCTCTTAATCTGATCAGCTGGCTACTAACAAGAATTTATTTTTTTTTATATAAAAAAAAAAATAATCTATTGTGCCAACAGAGCAAACCTCTGCCTGCTATCATCATGCACAGTAACTCAGTTTGCTAAGCTAGCCATGGATAAACTACACCAGATAGTCAACCTTTTAAAACAGTTAGAACTGAGTGGCAAACTTTTCCTTGTGTATTCAGTTAGGGTAAATATACACAAATATGGTTGCCCTTGCTGTAAAGAGCACAAATTTCCCACAAAGTGGGAAATAAGCCTTAGAAACACAACTTAAGGTTTGTGACCTTGGTAGGGGAATATTGATATAGTAAGGAGCATAAGACTGGGAAAGCAGATGTATAGGCGAAGTTCTTCTCCTTTGTAGTCAGACAAAGGGAATGGCCATTATCTAGTTCATAAAAGGATTCTGAAACATATTAACATAATTAGGGAGACAATGCTGGGCCAAACTTTGTTAGCTACACTAGTGCCACCACAGCAAATTCAGTTTGATTTTTACCAGAAGAGATTCTCAGTAACGTAATGCCAAGTACAAATGGAAAATACATTTTCCCCCATTCGAAAAAAAAATAATTCCAAATATTTTGATGGTGTCATGACAAAAGCAGCTTCAGTCTAAAACTTTGCATGTAAATAGTCTTAATGAGGGGAAGTGCCTTTAACAGCTGGGGAGTTGCAAAATTTTTAAGAAAAAATCCTCGGCAAACTTCGCAGGCATCTGCTAAGAATTTAGCAATAGAACGAATAGATCCACCCTTTTTGTGAGATGGGGGGGTTAGGATTACTGTCCTCTCCCTCAGCCTTGCTGTTTTCTGGTTTCTACTAAGGGAGAAGGTATTTCTAAGCAGCAGACCCTTAGCAACAAGTTGAAACCATTACTGACTTGTTAAAGTCCTCAGTAGTTGCTATGTATCTAGCCTTTCTTGCTGGGAAATGAATGGCCCCATTTACATCAAAAGATGCTATTAAATTATCAGCAAATGCAAGTTTGTCTATAAAATGAAATTCTTTGGTAACAAATGAGTCAAAATGGACAAACACAGGTTTATAGATAAAGTGATACTGGAGAAAAATTCATGTCATGTCTACCATGAAAGCATTGGCCTCATCCTCAGGATTCAGTGGCCTTTTGTGTTTCCAGAAGGCCTTTGAGTGTCTCCTGGAGTGGACGAACACATTGCCTGCAGTCAAGAGAAGTTCTTCCAGTGGAGTCTCCAGATGGCAGGGTCTGACTTCAGAGGGAGAAGTTTTTTCACAATGTACAGCAAGTTGGTTCCTAGGCAGACGTTGCTCTGTGTGATGCCAGGAAACCTGAGCCACGTTTCACCCACACCTTCCAGAAGGAGCTGTATAACATCAGCAACCACATCAGTATCCAGGCCCCGGCACAGATAAGGTAAGGCAGTGTGAGCAGATGTGTGGGTTTGCACAATCCAGACTCTCTAGTCACCTAATGCAGTGTGCACAAGCCTGGGCTTTCACTGATTCTATTTCTGTCACTAGAAATGTGTTTAATATTTGCCTTCTGTCAAGGCACTGTATTTCAAGTGCTTGTGCCTACCTCAGAAGGAGTTTTGAATCTCTGATGGGATCAGAGGTTGTGAAACTCTTTTCTGAAAACTCAGACCTCACTACACTAATTAAATTTTTCTTCCTATGTTAGCTATTCTTTAATAGACATTGAGTCATTAACATCCCTCTTTCTTCTTCTTTTATAATGTGAAGAAAACCCTCCAGCCTCAAATATAGAAGTGCATTTCTTCTTAAAACAATGATGAAGGGATCTTACTGTTTTCTTCAGTTGTGGCATAAAGCATGGTAATTTTGGATCTCTGTGGCATACTTAGATCTGCTAATTATTTAATGCTTTCACATCACCAGTGACTTTGTTTTCCTTTTTCACCTACTTATTTTAGCGCAACTTAGATGTCTGATGATGCCTCCATCTGGCTTCATGTAAAGGCTTGGTTCTTAGGTTTAGTGCTTTATGGAAGCACTTGGGAGAGGAGCAGCCTGTCTACTTCTCTGCCTAACTCTATGCCCTGAAATGCCTTTGGTAATTCAGGATACCATTCACTGTGCACTCGTTGGCACGTTGCTGTCCCAGAACCGCAGGATCCGCTCACTGCCTACGCTAACGATGTGCTCATTAAGGCTGAAGTTACTAAAGGAATACAGTGGCTTTACCAGGTACTGCCTATGAGCTGACCTGTGATAGCTCTTCACTTGTGTGTTCATAGCTGAGGGACGCTCACATATTTAGTTTTGTATATAACTGATACTTCAGTAGAAACTCTTGTTATTCATGAAACCAAGAATGCAAATATGAAGGTTAGGTAAAGGTTTTCTTCTGTTTCTGAGCTCTGTCTGCTTTCATACTGGACTGTTAGTTAAGCATGAAAGGTGATGTGCTGCCCAGTGCAGAAAGCCAGTGTAAAGTCCTCCGTGTCACTTGGATACTGTGAGACCCACACCAGGACTGGGAGCAGAGCTGGAACAGCAGCAGAGAAAAGAGGTTTGGAGACAGCATTGCTGCATGGCCTTATTCACAGAACAGCCAAGGGACTTAGCCTGCAGAAGGCCATTCGAGTCTGTCCATCGTCGTACCAAAGGGAACAAGATGACCAAACCCTTGCCTACAGTCCCTGATGTTGTACTGTCTGTTCTGGCCTGTGAAAATCAGCAAGTCCTTCTCAGGAAGCTTTTGGCTTGTAGGAAAAAATTATACAACTCGTTGTAAGCCCTTTGCAGCTTTTGGGTTTTCTGTGTGTGCATGTGACATAATATGCCAAAACAGTATATCCAAAACAATATGCCAAAACACTGAGAGGTTTCTGCCTTGTACTTCACAGCTCAGAACTTCAGCTTACTCCTAATTTGCAGAAAAATTAAAAGTGATCAGAGTGCAATTTAAAGCTATCAGTAGCAGAAGTACTGTAGTGACTCTTTGGTTTGCTTCTGTGCTTTGTACGTTTTGCAGCATTTGTGACAAGACTGTAATTTTTCCATCGTGCTATTGCTTTTTGAAATCTCTCATACAGTGGTAAAAGATGTATTTTAAAACACAGTAATTGTTACCATTATAGGTGCATATTAATTAGGCTTCAGGAGCAAGACTGGAACTTAGTAATATATTGTAGTCAAACATTAAGTGACTGTATTTCAAGTTGACACCACCCTTTTAAAGTCATAAATGCCTTTCTAGTTTCTCCTGCACATACGGAGTTGTGGTACAGTCCTGCATCTAAGGACATGGAAGCAAAAATGTCTATCCCTACTCCTGTATCACTCATGTACAGCTGAGCTATGACACTGAAGCATTTATTTCAATATATTGAAACTTATTTTTGTTCTCATAGGACAGTTTTAAGTGAGAAATACTTGGAGAATACATTTAATTTGCCAGAACAGTTGAGGCATTCAGCAAGGCAGTTTGATTGCATTAAGATTCCTCCAACAAAACACCACACTTGGCTCATACATAATAAACGAAAGCAATGAAAGCAACTGCTAGAAATTCTTGTCAACCTTTCAATTGTTGAAAGATGCTATGTCAAAATAAAGTGAAAAATTCAAGAACAAATTTCAGCTCATATATGAGTTTTCTTACGTTTCTTTCATAGTACTTTGTAATACACAAGAACTTTCCTCTCCCCTTGGCTCCGTATAAGTTGGACTTTGAAATATGTATTCAATGCCAGTAAATGAGGGGTAAGTTGTATAAATGCATGTGTTTGGGAGAAAGGAGAGCAAATTCCAAAGCTCTGTATTATGCAGCTCGCAGCAAGCTCCTACCATAAGGTCATCTGCTGGCAGCAGGATCACACCAAAGAATCCTACTTAGTCACCACTGATCACCCGATGCAATATTTGGGGGGGGGATGGGGGGTGTGAGGAGGATCAATCCCTTAGAAATGGAATTCAGGGTGCACAATCCGATGTACTAAGCGCTGATTTAGCCAGATTTGAGGAAAATTCTGTGCGACATTCAGTCTTCCTGGAAGATAAAAAGGGTGGAGGGGAAAGAAGACAGGGAGGAGGAGGAGAAAGTGTTGAATATTGGGAATAGTATGCATACTTAACACTTCCCTCCTGGCACCCCAAGCTGCAGTTTTTTGAGACAGATTCCCCAAATCCTGCTTCTTCTGGAAGTCCACTAAGTCAGCTGTGAAGCTCCATGGTCTCCCCTGTGGGCAGGTGGGGCCTCCGGGGGTATCAACAGCTCCCACCTGTGGATTACTGGGCCATGAAGAACTGATAGGATCTAGTTTACTGTGTTTATTTCTGCTCTACAATACAAAAATATGTGCAAGTAAGGTCAAATCCTTGTTTAGCTACAACCATTTGAGATTCAAAGCAAACCTTGATCTTTCATGTGGGTGAATGAACAGAATTTGATCAACTTTATTTAAATCAGCCAAAATACTTACTGGATTCCATGTTTGGGTCCAATTATTTTTTCTTCCACAGGGCTTACAGGGAATATAGAAGAATGAAAATAGAAACAAATGTAGATTAGACAGTTCCTTGGAGATTTATTTGCTTTCATTTTAGGATTTGCAGAGGCCAACTTCTGTTGCAGGTAATCCCTTAATATGGTTGCCTTTGCTGGCCTTAAATTGATGACTCAATACTGATAGCACTCTAAGGCAGTGAAAGATCAATACATGTGGATCTTTTCCAGTGTCCTCCATTACTTTTTGTGATTTATTTCTTTCTTAGCTAGCCTATGACTAAGCCTCTTGGATTGAGTTTATTGCATGTCTATGTTGGCAGCTAAATAATTGAGAACTTTGCTAAAGGAAGAGAAATAAAACTTGAAAATACGTTATCTACAAGGCTTCTCTTGGTTTGAAACTCTTCTAATCTGCTGCAAACTTCTTCAGAACAAATCATTTTACCTCAGTTAAAATATTATGGAAGCTAAAACTTGCAGCCTACCTGAAGAAAACTTTACTTAGGTACATTTCCAGATATTTTTGTGACACATTAGCAAGAACGACGTGGCAAAAGCTGGTAGCTGACTGGTAATGATGACCAATGAATCACAGCTATGAAGAGCAAGATGTTTCAGGGTGGAATATGGTGCTTGTGGTCTACTAACAGTGTCTAAAATGAAGTATACCTGTGGAGGGTTGGGTATCCAGGACTCATCCCTTCTGGGCGAATAAATTGTATCACTACACTTGTTAGAATTAAATATTCCAGAGTGGAAAGGGTCACAGTAGCATAAACGTTAGTGACAATTATAGCATCTAATTAGCATTTATTATGATTGCATGCTGTACTGATAATAACATTTGCAATGAGAGTTGGCTTTCATCTTATTAGGCACTATGCAGAATAATGTCAGCCCACAGTTCAAAAAAAGTTTTTAGTTTAGTTAAGTTATTTACATTAGTGTTTGCTGCTTTAAACAGTTTAAAGTCTAACAGCATGTTTCTTTCGGCAAAGATGATGATAAGATCTATACCTGTGAAGAAAAGTGACTGTTAAGATACAACTTTTTTTGCTGAAATGTTGAGGGAGGGGAAAGCTGGCATACGACTCCTATTTAAAAATGTGTAAGTCTTGTACAGACCTCAGTGCGCACAGAATCAGGGCAATGATGAGCTACCTGGTAGATGAGGAGGGGTTTAGGCACTATCAGCTTCCCAAGATTAAAAGCACTGGAGCCGCAGTTCCAGAGACAGAGAAAACTCATCTCGTCACCCAATCTGGCAGCTGCTGAGTTTCTCTTCCCTTGTCCCAGTAAATGATCCCTCTGTGATGTCAGTTAAACTTCTCTCCAGTTTTAACAACTTGTTTTTAAAAAAAAAAAAAGCTGTAAAGAGCTGTTGACACCTCAGGGATATCTCTGGAAAACTTTGTGTTTTGAAACAATTTTGCAGATGCAGTATTAGAAAGGCTTTGGCCTTCTCCACATGATTTCTGCATTTTATTTACAAGAGATGCCTACATAGAAACATGATCATGTTTCAGAATGTCATTTTTTTCTTCTGCTTATTCCTTATTTGAAATCCTCACTTTCCAGCTGACTCCACAGCCTTTATACGAGTGACTCCGCTATGTCACCAACTGCAGACCTCTTTAATGTGTTTATAACACCTTCACTGAACACATTTTTGAACAAGCATACCTGTTAGATGGAGGGCTATAATTTTTATTTATCACAGTATGTATATTAGTAAACTGTTAGTATGGCTACAGTTGTATCAGTATGCCTCTGTCTACAGAGCAATGAGATATACTATATGATAACAGCTATAGCACCACCAAATTGTACTTTTCTAACAATATTGGAGTGGTTGATGAGACAGCACTGCAAAAGACATTCAGTTTGCTGGGAAGAAGCAGCTTGCACAGGCTTTTTCTCCCCATGATCAGCAGAAATTTGTTCAGAGAATTTGGTTTTTCTTTTCTGTGACTATAAGAAAACAGCAGTTTTTCAATCAGGAGAACATCTCCCATGTGGTACAAGCATGACCACAAGAAGAGGGACCACAGGAAGGACCACAGGAGAGGAAGCAGTAGCGCAGCGCACACGTTAAGTCAGGGAGGAAGGACTCATCTCCTCCCCAGGTCCCAGTCCTGCCCCTACCCCATGCCCTGTTATGCCAACCTGCGCCTTCATGGCTGAGCAGTGAAGAGGATGAGGACACTCACTGGGCTGGGCAACAACTACCCATTCTGCCTCCATCATTAATTTTCAGCCACTTTGGTTCCCTAACGCAGAGCAGGAGAAACTGGTGGGTAGGGGAAGTGAGGACTGCTCTGGGAAGCCCTGTTAGCTCAACCTGCATGGCCTCTGTCATGGCCCAGGGTGTCAGCTGGCAGGTCCCTGGTGAAGGAAGAAACCTTGATTCTGTCACTGAAATTTCTAAAATTTCAGAAAATGTAGTGTATTTTCTTCTGTAGTCCAGTCTGTCTTTGCAGAGGTAGAAGTCTTGTCACAGAGGTTCATAACTCACAATTGTCATTAGTAAAGGAAGAAAAGAAAATGTATGAGCAGGGTTTGTTTTTAGGGAAATTAATAGATCAAAGACAAACAGAAAATATGAAATCTTCACATGAAAGTAACTCGCATGCCTTTCTAGTGGCTTGGGTGGTCAGCATACATATGAGTTCTTTGTACAGGCTTCAGCAGAGTAGAATGCACCATGTGAGGCATCATGTGCTTGGAGCTGTCAAAGCTTTAGCAGTAGTGTATTTTACCAACACTTAGAACAATGAATCCTACCCATACTATACACCAGGACAAATAAACGAGAATTTTATAAGCTGTTATTTATTTTATTTTTAAAAAGGGAAGATGATGCCATACCTCAAATTTTGATCTGTACCCAGGTTTTCTCCAGCTAAGAGTGAGAAAAAAACTTTGATTCTGTGAGGCTGTTTGAGTTGGTTGTTCTCTTGCACTCTTGCAGAAAGGTTTTTCACAGGAGCTATTAATCCTCAAAACTGGGTGAAGAATGGAAAGAAAGGCTTTGATGTAGACCCCCTTCCACTTTTAAATGAGTAATTGAAAAAAAAAAACAACAAACCAAACAACGTTTTCAAGGTCTCACCCATCTTCTCTGCATGCTCTTTAGCAGATTTTGGGAGTGACAAACTGTTCCCTGAAAAGGACTGCAATTTTTCCTAACCTTTGGGACTGTAACCAAATAGAAATAAGGGGAGGAATAGTAGTTTGTAAGCATTTGTCCTGAACTAGAAATAAACAATTTGGACACTCCTCTAGGATGTTGCTTAGTTTTCAAGGTCTCACCCATCTTCTCTGCATGCTCTTTAGCAGATTTTGGGAGTGACAAACTGTTCCCTGAAAAGGACTGCAATTTTTCCTAACCTTTGGGACTGTAACCAAATAGAAATAAGGGGAGGAATAGTAGTTTGTAAGCATTTGTCCTGAACTAGAAATAAACAATTTGGACACTCCTCTAGGATGTTGCTTATATCACTGTTGGTTAGTCATGTTTCTGTAATAAATGCCTTGAAAATGCTACAGTTGCTTATTAGTGCCAGAGAAAATATTTTCCGTTCTTCCATTTCTCTTTGGCATACTATATACAAAAGACCTATTCTCTTGATTTAAATAAATAAACATCAGATTGCTCTTTGCAAAACCATTCATTAAAAAAATAGTATTAATGTACTGGTGTTTACAGTTAGAAGGTCTTGTAGTAAATTAGATGTTTGTTTATAATTACTTCTTTTATTTGTTAATTTGCATATTTAATTAAAAGTCAGTCATACTGTTGTGTTTTAATTCCTGAATTCAACAAGATTTTCATACCATAGACATATCACAGTCACAAATGCAGAAGAATTAATCCATTTAAGTCTTTGAATATATAAGCAGGTCAAAAGAAGCTCTTTTTCTTCTTTTCTAAGACTGTTTATTTATTTTCTTAAAAGAAATTGATTATTCATTCATCTAAAATTATTGTAATGTTATTGAAAGACCAAAATGTGGACTATTTTTGCACTAGGTGGATTTTTTTTCTGCATATAGTAAGGTGTCTAGACATATGTATGATGACATACAGAAAACAAGTCACAACAGAAAAATAAAACTCAGGTTCAGTAGGTATATTTATCTTTGTTTTGAACACTTCTATCTGTTATTCTTTTATCTGATACTATACTTTCTGTTTTTCTTCCTCATACATTAGTAAATCTGGGTCCACAGTCTATGAGAGCTTGTCCCAACCTCCAGCCATGATGTGTTGTAGATGTTGTTATTAATAGAAGTGCTATTCAAAGATATACTGATGCCAGCCTTACTATAAGAAATCTGTGGTGCAAGCTCTCTTCCACACATTAGCATCAAGTTGAGAAAGATTTCTTTATGGACAAACTCATGAAAAGTGTACAGTTCATTATTCATCTGCCCATTCAAGGTGAATGAAATGCCTTTTGCATAACTTTTAATCTGTCTGTGAAACAGGAGACCTTCTGCCTAGCTCTCTCCAAAGCCACCTTCACCGCCTGTCATCTAGAGGCTAGCCTTTGGCCTGGCTTGCTAGCTGCTCTCTTCTTGAGTCTTGTCCCTGGCTTAAAAAACCTTCTTCAGGCTTAAGATCCAGGACAAGAAGTAACTGTTATGCCATCAGTTGCAAGGTCACTCCCTTACTAGTCACACATAGTCTTCTAAAAGACCCAGCCTCCTGAATACAGACCCCACAGCCCTCTCTCCAAAGCAACTACTAAGTCATGGACAAAATTCCCTCTGGAAGGGAGGCTCAGCAGAATTTCAAGGTCAACCCCCAGTAGTTGCTCATGCTGCAGGTTTCTGAGTTACAAGTCCACTCTTCCTCCCACGGGCAGATGTTGGGACCTTGACCCAGCTGCAGAGCATACTGCAGTTCTTGCCTCGTTTGGCCCACAGAAGGCCTTTGTGAAGGCAGCAACAATCGCCAACCACTTCATTGTCTCACAGCACATGCATTTTCATGGAAAAAATATGGTAAATTTATTTCTTTTAACAGCCACTCTTCTCGATGTTTACATTGGCAAATCGGGTTTAATGTCATCGATGAGCAGGGTTGCATCAAGGAAAATCCTATGTCCTGGCTCTCGGTGGAAACAATCCATGAGATCTCATATACCGTTGAGCTGCTGGAGAAAGGAGAGAAGAGCATATAATGACATGAGTAAGTGTGCTAAACCACTGTGCTGCCAGCAGTCGCTATGTCTGGACTCCCAAGTGAGCTCTCGAGTATACACCTTGGCTGTCTCCTAACTCCATGCTGGCGTGAGGTTTGAGTACACACTGGTCCCAAGCGCCCTGGCTTCCTCAGAAATTAAAGTCCTGCGACAGACAGGAGCCTTATTAAGCACCCAGCTTGGCCTCAGTCTGGACAATTGGAGGAGACCTGGACCATGGGATCTGCTATGATGCACAGCTGGAGGTTAGTTTAGGTCTTTTTTTTAAAAAAAAAAAAGACTGAGAAAAGCTCAATTCTCATCTGACACAAATCATTATGTCTTCACTGCTTCTGATGGGGCTCATTTGATTTAATTTAGCTAAGGATCTGGAATACTGTTTAGTTGCTGTAAAAATAATCTGCAGAATCCCTGTATCAAGATGGATAATGCATCTCTGTACCTGGTGGCAATGTATAACATAAACAAGTGATGATCTTTAACCACCAGACATAAAAAAAAGCCATTGTATGGATGGCTATTGACAAAGGCAATAAATACCATGGCCTTTGACTTGGATTTCACAAAGAGTTTATTTTACTGCCCTGATATGTCTTCGATGTTACTGTAAATGACACATAAATACATTCTCCTTTAAGAAGCAAGTAGCATCAACTTTAAATTCAAGAGTTTGTATTCCTATAACATGATGGGGAAAGACACCAGGTTTGTGATATTCTTTTGGCAGTAAAATGAACCCTCACTCTCCCTCCAGTGTGCGTGGTGTAATCTTCATGTGTCTTCTGTGTCCAGATGAGCTCAGTGTATTCCCATTGCTCCCAAGCATTTTCGTCTAGGAAAAGTAATGGTATTGTAGGCGGTACTTTTAGTTTCAGTTTTACAAATCTCTAGAAAAGCTGAAGCAATAATTAATGATTTTCTGGTTATTATTTTTAAATAGAGTGTTTTGTTGCCATCTTAAGAACACTGATAAATACTCCTAGTTTACTTTAAACTGGCGTGTCAATGACTACCAATATTACATGGATACTTTGCAAGTCGTTGCTATATGCTTATAAGTGCTCTCGGTAATATTTTTGCAAGGTATATCACAGTATCCTCTACTGTGCATAGAGGATCCCATGGCCACTCAGAAATGTGAAAATTTTAGCAGCTTTGAGAAATTAAGAAATTTTATTTTTTTTTCCCCTTTTTTTCCACTCCGAGTGGCAGGGCACTGAGGAGAGATTTCAATGATTCTGTAAGAAATGGTAACGGTTTGAGTTCAGCATCCTGATTTTTCACACCACTCTCCATACTCATAGAAAGGTTCCTTTAAACAATTCACTGTGTTCACACCACAGTTTTAAATATGCCTAATTCACTTTTGAGATTTAGCTCTCTATTGAAGAAAATGGGAAATTATTTACCAGTAAAAAAAGAGAAGGACCAAGCAAAGCAGAAAGGCATAAATTAGCTGTAATTATTAAAAGATTTAAATAAGTATTTTTAATGTGTACTAGTGGGGAAAAGATACTGCTACTGTATAACTTACAAAGAAATCAACACTGATTGCCAGTTAAATAACAGTAAACAATATCACATTTAAACCTACCAAAAGAACACATCTATTACGACCACTCACAGGTCCCTCTAAACTATGCATCCCTCAGCCCAGGCAAGAAAAATAAATTATTTTAACCAACCTACATGGGGAGAATGTGGCAGGATATGGTCATTTGTCTCTGTATAATCATTCTATCGAATTTGTAATGATCTGTGAAATGAAAAAGCTGTGGTTGGTGCTCAAAAAATGCTGGGAATGCTGCCCATAGCCCCTGCTGTGCATTTTATATCAAGACCTGTGCACACTACTAAAAAACCCACTCTCAAAACAATCTACAACAACAACAACAAAAAGAAAGAATGCAGGGAGACTGATCTGTTTCTTTCTTGCATTTATTATAATCTGCAGTCTGAGCTTCTGAGCCTGCTGCTGTTTTAGTTTAGTTCATGTTCCAAAAGTTCTGCTCCGTTTCTTTTCTCTCACTACCTGGATGAAATTTGAACATACAAGTTAAAATACCAAGAAAAAAGCAGCTCTGTAAATTTCCCAGAATTTGCTTTGCAAAGCTGCTATTGTGGAAATACAGGCTTCTTGCTTTTTTTTTTCAAACAGTGCACTAATTTTGTGCCATTTCACCATGGCAAAAGGACAGTGTTTCGTACTTATGATCTAAATCTTCCATATCTATTGTGGGAAAGATCATTTACATGAAGCCAGAGAAAAAGGCTGAGGAGGAAAATAATGAAACCTCTCCACCCGGTTAGCAACGCCGTTGAGTTTTGTGGAAATGAATTGGAGACAAGGTCTGAGGCAAGCAAACTCCTGATGAACGCAGGGGGAGTTGGCTGTTGCTCCAGTAGGTCAGTGAGACCCCAAGGGTTCCTTACATGGCTGCGGACAAGACAATATCAAATTTTAGCACTCTGTAGAGCTATTGAGCTACTG
The DNA here is from genome assembly GCF_000690535.1 of Cariama cristata. Taxonomy (NCBI): domain Eukaryota; kingdom Metazoa; phylum Chordata; class Aves; order Cariamiformes; family Cariamidae; genus Cariama; species Cariama cristata. Next base: position 110,473 of record NW_009596807.1, read on the forward strand.
CAGTTATCTCACTTTGGCTGCCAGGATGGAATCTCTTGAGCTTTAACTTATGGATATAGAATATCTACTACTTTTCTGAAAATGGGAAAGTGAACAAAAGGGACCAAGTCTGGACATAAAAGTCTGAAAAGAAGACTGAAAACTGTCTTTTGCTATTTCTGATCCTGGTAAAGAGCAAGGACAGGAAGGGGTAAGGTTTTTGGGAAACACCTCAAAATAGGTGACCATGGGAAGTGACATGGGATCCTGCCTGTGCCAGGGCATGATTGCACCTGTCGGTGCTAGCAGACATCAGTGTCAACCTCTCTACGGCTTCAGACACTGCTTGTTTTTTCTAAAATAAGTTACTTTTTCAAAAGCTCTTTGTAGGAATAAAACGTTCAGATGGAAACATCCCAAATGTCAGTCTTTGTGACTGGCAATAAGCAGTAAGGAAAGTGACACAATTTTCTACTCTGCTGTAAATACATCATTTGAGCACTTTCCCTTTTTCTTATATAATTATGGACTCTTAACTCTTATTCAGCAACACAAAATCTTTACCTTTAAAGAGCAGGCTGTACTGATTGCTTGTAAACCAGTCCTTTTCTTGCCTCTCGTTCTCAGTTGAATCACGTAATTTCAGCTCTTTCATTTCTCAGTGACTCAGTATACAACTATCAAAAGACACACTTTTACAAAGAAGCTTATCCTCTATGACTTACAAGTTCAAAACACAAATCTTCCAAGTTTTGGTTTTAAGGATGGCCCGGTGCTTAATTCCTCTGATAATTTTCACCTCCCCCAAAATTCTGTATGTACCCCTCAGAAGAAGTTTTGCTCTGGGCATCACCTGGATTTGCTCCAGAGTCCAGAGCTGGCTGGAGGAGAGGATGTGTCTTGAGACACGGTGATGACCACGCTGCTACAGCCTGACAGCCGATGACCTGGGCAGCCAGCTCCCGTGGGGTATGAAAACTTTCAGGCCTTTGAGGCACAGGCTGAAGAAATCCCAAGACAACATATATTGTGAATAAACAATTCTTTACTACCTCATTAAGAAATCCTTTATTATGATAGTAGTTTTGCCCAAGGACCAAAAAGTAGGGAAAAATGGGCAGTACACTGAAGAACTTGAAAGTGCAATTCAAATTATATCATACAATTTTTATAACAGTGATTAATAGTTGGATGCTGGAATACCATAGCAGCAAGGTATTGCTCATACACAGCACTTTCAGTAGTGTGTATATTAGTTAGCTTCTCAACTTTCTGTGCAAACAGAAGAGGGATAATTAGAGCAATAAAAAGCTATGAACCACAGTCAGGATGTTTAAATGCTTTGAAGAACATAAAGGACGTGGATGTGGTTTATGCATATCAGGCCTGTGATATCTGCAACCCGTGCTAGAAAGGCTCTCTGTTAGTTTTCTGCTTGGGAATGTGGAATAGAAACCAATATAAGGACAGAGAGGTGGTGTTATAGATGAGTGAAATTGCTAAATGAAAAGGAAGTCCACAAAGTGAACGAGGCAGAAACACTTTCCCAAGCAAGCGATTAACCTGCCTTTGAATGCTGAGCTGGCTGGAGCCTCCCACCTCCCCTCCGAGGGGCCAAACGATAGCACCTAGGAATTGGCCTACGAGTCGATGGGAGAAGTGATAAATTGGCACCATTAGCGAGAGTCGGCAGGGAGGAAAACCCATTTTACTCTGGCACTCGTTCTCAAACGGTAAAGAAATATAAAAGGGTTTTAAGTACCCTGTGCAGTACTGAATCAAAAGTTTCATTGAGCATTAAAATGACCGACTTCTTCGGTAGCAAAGCAGCGCTCACCGTTTGAGTGGAAAGGTGGGAGGAGCGGTGGACAAGTTGTCCCGTTTGCCAAAGGAGGGGCTCCAATTTTTATGGGAGTGGAATTGAACATTAAGCAACTTTGAGACATCCAGCTTTGGATGTCATAAATATTGAAGTAACAGTGAGATGGAGACACATAATGCCTTGGGTCTGAAACCAGTGGAAACTTAAAGACTAGACATAATGTGGGCCAATGCTGAGCCTGAAGAATATTTTATCTTAGGCCGAGTAAGGACACATTAAGATTGGTTCGTGAGGAAGATTTAAACGGAGCAAGGGGCGAGAGAAGCTTAAGGGTGGCACATTAGTATTTTAATGCATATGCTGTACTGTGTCCACATTAAGATTTGAGTTTGGGGTTGGCTAGGCTTTTATAAGGCTGTAAATTTCTTAATTTGCGCTTTCAGTAAGTTTCATTTGCTCATAAAGCAGTGCATTTATATCTGTGCTTCCCAGTACAAATCACTTCCCTGCAGCCCCACAGCAGTGCTAGTGGCAATCTCAGAGTATGTCGGCAGTCGCATTTTAAATGTATCACCTGAGTCAAGGATTTTCAGACAAAACAGACCCTTCTCCCTCTTCTTTTCTGAGTCTATGGAAAATGCATTAAAGTCTCTTGTCTTGAGATGTGCTGCTGTGTCTGCTGACTCCTGAAAGAGATTGAATTTTACTAGATTTTGCTGAGCCCTACAAGGCTGCATAGCGCTAAGGGGAATTTGACTCCATATATTCATATTGCTTATTGGAGGCACACTGATGTCCAGGGGCTACAGTTCCCATCAGTCTCATAGCAGGCGACATCAGGACCCTACTCAGATGGACTCAGAGCTGTTTTTCTGTCTGGCAACAGTGATGCGACTTTGCTTCCAGGGCAGAGGGAGAGCTTGGGTGCAGTTGGTATCAGCCCAGTGTTCTGGGTCTCTTTGTAGCAGATGAGAGAGGGCCCTGCAACAAGTACCATGGTCTTCCCTGCACTCCAGCCCAGCTCTCTTCAATCCCATAGATAAGCAGACAGTGGCCAACTGGTGAGTTTGGAGCCAGGCTTGCTCTGTCAAAGCAGACACGCAGCCCAATAGCTGAACACCTATGTCACGTCGGTGCAATATGTGCCAGGGAAGGACTGCAATACTTTTAATTAAAAACCACGTGTACTGAAGTTTTCCCTTCCTGTGGGTTCCTTCAGGGGCTGGTGGGAGAGCCTCAGCTCTGCCTCCTGTGCACACTTGCAAAGCAGAGCAATGCTGCAATGGATTTTTGATGTTGCGGGGAAGGGGCCTCCCCGATTCGGACCCCAGTGGCATTGTGCAGATCTCTTTCAGTCCTTGCTACCAGCTAAGTCTCCAACTGGCCCAAATTTTCTCCTTCAACGGAAAGATCCCTATAAGTTAAGTTTTGCTTAAAATGTATGTTTTAACACGACACATATGCTTTCAATTTTTATAAAAATGTATTGGCATATTTATTCTATTTTACTTGCTTCATGGCTCTCTTCAAGTCAAAACTTTCTTTTTCCAGAAGAAGGAAAGCTGCTCATATCATCATCTGCTTTATGCTAGAGCCGTTGACTTTTTTTTTTTTTAAAATATCTTGTCTCACTGACTCTTTGTGGATGTGTGCAAATTTCATTTTCTAAGGCAGTAGTCCTGATGTGCCCTCATCTCCCTGCTCTGGCATTCAGCTGCTCTGCTTCTCTGAGCTTTTTGCTGTTTTCATATTTATCACTTTTAAATATACTATTCTCCCTTTCCCTTTCTTTTGGCCGTCTTTTCAGAGTGATTGATTGTCCCAGTTTTGATTACTGGTATTTATGACTTGTCATCTTCTGGAAGAAGGAGCAGAGAAATGTCATCAGACCTCTGAACTCCATGTGTTTGACCCACACACTCTGCTGATCTCTCAAAATCTGTGTCAATCCTCACAAAAAAAGCCTGAGTCCGGAGGCATCTGGAGCCCTGCATCTTTTGCCTCTGTTCACAGTTTCCTCCATACCATTCCCTGTGTCACACTTTCATATGCCCTTTGCTCTGACTTGCCTTGCCCTATGCACCTCTTTGAGATAGGAAGGGTACTGATATGGCAGGAGATGCGTAGAAAAGAAGGATTAACAAATCAATTAAACCCAGTTTATTTTGTTTTTCAGACTGTGCTTGTACATGAAATTAATTGGACTACTCAGGGTAAATACAGCAAT